>NW_027466903.1:0-20000 GCF_046128005.1 Genypterus blacodes | reverse complement strand
TATAAGCTCCCTCCATACTGACGCACTCCAACAAGTTCTTTTGGCTTAGGGTTATTCCTGGTGCTCACACATGGCTGCACCTCCACGCTATATGAAGCCGCTATACGTGCCTCCATAACGGTGACTATACACCAAACATCTTCATCACCTTCTCCCACTTATTTGTACGTGTAAACGCTGGATGTGGGAACGTATAAGACAGGATGGATCTTTACGCAGAGGCCCAGTCAACCTTTACTGCACACATAGTTTGTCTTTGTGAGAATATTAGGAATTGTGTGCGTGTATCTGTGTGTGTAACCTTGAAGTGATCACTAATAATCAGATCCTCCATGATTTATGAATCTCCTCACCCGGTTTGCATCGCTTAAAACGCTCTAAAGCTCCTTGTATAGCCGCCCTGTGTTGGTTTATTGGAGGGGGCCTTGCACTCATGACCTTAGTGTTTTCCCAACTGATCGTGGCGCTTGTTGGTTTCGCCTGTTTCAAAGCTGCATTTCGTGAGCGTGGAATTTCTAAAGCCCTTCTCGTGTGTGTATGTGTGTGTGTGTGAGTGTGTGAGTATAGACCACATTTGTCAGACATTTATCATCAAAGATTTGACACCATCCTCCATCTGTGTGTGTGTGTGTGTGTGTCTGGGGTGGGGGAGTGTTTGCTTGCATGTGTGCTCTCCATCTCTCTAAACCTCTACAAACCCTATAAGCGCGCGCGAGTATAACGTTCACAGATCGTGGGTGCGTGGATAAGTCGGTGGGGTCGGATGGAAAGTCACAATTGTAGTGCTGCACGAATTAACTGCGACAAAGCAAAGAGAATGAGGAGGGCACAAAAGCTGCCACACGGCTGTTTATCCTCCATTTATTAAATAGGCTACAGTGCGTAAATCTATCCATCACCTGGGCGACGGTGATGGCGTCATTCATAACATATTTTCACTAATGTATCAGTGGAACGTGCGCGCGAGAAAAGGCTGCATAACCTTAAAGAACACATTAAAAGAGGAAATAGAGAATAACAATCTGCCTGCTTGTTAAATTATTCACCATGCAGCATTAACCGGGTGGATCAAGTGAAATGTTATTACGTGGTGACATTTTATAAAAGCTGCATATTGTCCTGTGTTATTTATTTTATATAAATGCTCATTTACATCCACGGTTTTGCTTTGATAAGCACTTTTTTCTTGCTTGGGGAAGTTACAACAACTCACTTTCTGTCCTATAATGAGCGTGTTTGCGGCTGAGGTGGTGCACATTTGTAATATGTTGCGTCCCACACGGTGCTGCACACACAGGCAGAGGAGCAGCCGCTGCGCCTCTTGATCAGCCTTTGAATCCGGTGACACTATCGCTGACACCAAACAGCCCGTTATCGATCTGTTCATTACACGTTCAAACAACAAATAGCCTCGCGTGCAGGTGAGACGCGCTAAAAAAAAGAGATAGAAGAAGAAGAAGAGGATGATAATGAAGAAGAAGAAGCCCCTCCATGCCCAGCAGCCTATATAATATCACCAGCAGCATCTTGATGTGCAAATCAGTGGCGACAGCTGGAAAACGGTAGAAACGAGCCTCGGTACTCGGTGATAATAGGAGAGAAAAGACGCAGATGTGCGCCAGTTTTTAAATAGAAACTCTTTGACTTGGATGAAAGTTTACGCACGAGGCGCGACGCGGATCATCTCGCCCCGCGTGTATATGTATATGTGTGTGTGAGAGAGTGTGTGTGTATAGTTGTGCAGAAGTATAAAGTACAAACTCTACCTGCCACCTCTGGTTGATGTTTGGTATCCAAAGTCGGAATGCGCTCCTCTGCCCGCCGCCGTCCGCTGCCGCGTCTTCGCCCATAATGTCCCGCTGTCCACTTTCTGTCCCCCTTTTTTTCCCCCTGTCTCGCCCTTGTCTTCCCCGCATGCAGCTCCTCTCTATTAGAGCCTTTCCCCTCGCTCCCATTCGCTGTCCCCCTCTCGCTCTCCTCTCTCTTCTCCCGCGGAGCCCCCTTCCCTTTTCCCCCTCGATCTGCGGAGTTAAATCTTAATGATACACTTACAGCAAAGAAAGAAAGACGAGAGAAAGAAAGAAAGAAAGAAAAAAAAATCTTTGTTCGATTTAATCTTATTGGTTTCACCTTTTTTTCTCCCCCCCAAAGAGCTTTTTGGAGCCGTGGCCGTGGAGTGTCCGGAATGCAGAGACATGGACGGGGACGGGGACGGGGAGAGAGTGCATGCAGCTCTTGTTGAATACTTAAAAACAACCCATCCCTCCTTTGCGCCTTTCAAAGGGGGCCACTCGCATATTTACGCTCCATTATATCTGCTAATATCTTTGTGTAGATAAAGAGGAACAAGGAGACACTCGCCTTTATTTTTATTAAAACACTCATTTAATGCGTGCTTATGAATATTGATCCTGTTTTCCAGCGCGCTTTGACTGGATCTCTTGGAGTCTCGGAGATGATTAACGCTTAGAATCCTGATTATTCTTTTTAAAACACCATGTAGTGAATATGTTGCCACACTTTTGAAGCTACTTTACAATTCCTCCTGTTTATGTGTTTTGCTTTGATGGTCCTTTGCTCCCTGACACAAACTCTCCATCCCAAACATGATTCCCTTATAATAATTAACTCCCAGTTTAAATGACATAATAACAGGAAAAGTTACAGCACATTTAACTGTTTTGCGTCTGTTCTTACTTATTAGCAAGTATTAAAAATGAATGTTGGGGTGACTTGTGCCTGCATGGCGATGAGGCTGTAATTGTACATTGTACGCTAGATGGCAGCGCGATCCAGACATTTCTGAGTTGGAGAGGCAGCGAGTCTGCAGAAAGCCCCGATACAAAAAGCTGGAATCCCCATGCAAATTCACAGCAACTTCACATGATTTTGAATTACTGTCATTATTAAGACATAATGTGACACCAGCTCAGTGATGGTGAAGACTGTAGGACCCTCGGTAATGATTGAATATAGCTGGTATTGAGAGAGAGAGTGTGTGTGTGTGTGTGTGTGTATCAGGGCATCTGGCTCGCCTTCCCTGCTTGTGTAAAGCCGTTGTGTTTTACGCAGCATTTCTATTGACCTTTTCCTCCTTTTATTAGCGCGTTTGCACTCAGATGTTAAGTTTCAATCGGCGAGAATTCAACCATCACACGCGAGGATGTACCGCAATGCGCATGGCAAGAAACAAATAACGTGTGAAAATACACACACGGACACACACATACGCACACACACCGGCTTCGCTGCGATAATGACACCGGTTCATTTATGTAGAATTAAAGATAGCAAACCAACACAAGCCATTCTCAAACTTTGGGGGGATTTGTGTGTTTGAGTCCCTCTGTCGCCTCTGCGCGCGTTTTTGGGGTTTTTTATTTGTCGTGCGTAAAAAGCTTTGTCCCTCCATTTGCCTTTACCCCGCTTTTTCTGCTATTCTATCCAGGGTTTCTTCCTCTTTTTGGTGACAATAGACGGCCCATACTAATCAGGTTTCAAAGTAAATAGCAGCGCGGGGCGAGCTCAATGTAAATTGTGCCTGTCAGAGCCCCCCAGCTCCTCCAGCCGTAAGGTATCAACACTGCAAAAAATATCCACCAGCCGAACGTCATTCAGTCTGGACTAGAGTCTGGAAATCTGACATTTTCCCGCTGAACGAGAGGCGAAATCGCGCACATGAGCGACGCCAATCCACTTGTTTCCACCACAGACCAACTTATCGCTGTAAATATCATTAAAAACGCCCGTAATTCCCCTAAAAATCGCAGAATCGCCAATCGAGTGCTCCATCGTTTCAATTAAAGCATGTCTTATAAATTCCCGAACGCGTAAAGCTGCGAGGGGAAACATTTTAATGCACAGATGAGTGTTATTCTTCATCATTTTCAAGGGTGGAAAAATAACATTTCAAGATTTTTAGACAAGAGCCGGTGACTTGTCGGGGTGGACACTTTTTGCAGTGAATGAACGGAGGGGGACTGTAGCCAATGGAGAGCGAGAGAGGGCTTGGCTATAACCTTAGCCTCCCATTTTCTCTCTCTCCCGATCCCCCCTCTCCTCCTCTCCTCCTCCTCTATGCGGGGCTCTGGCCAGTCAGTCGCCTTTGATTATCAGTCTCCAGCAGCCCCTCTCTTGGCTCCTTGACATGAGCACCATATAAGGCGCAGCGATCTCCATAGAAACGTGTCAGTTTCAATAGTAGTGTCAAAGTTCACTATATACAGACATTCGCGCAGATCCCCCGTTTCGGAAACATTGCTCTGCTGGTCCTCCCGTTTAAGCGCATTCATTTTTGGGTCTCTCCTTCTTCTTGCATATTCTATTAGTTGTTGGTGTTTTTCCTCTTCTTTTTTTGATCTTTTCTTCTTCGTATCTGCGTTCCTCCTGCTGGAGAGAGGTGGTGAAACTATACATGGGCACTCCGATCGGCGACGCGGTTTTTCTTTCGCTGCTGCCGGGCGAGACGAGATGAGGTTTATTTAAGAATATAGATGTAAAAACCTCAGCGCTCCAGTTTTTTCCTCCTTCCCCTCCTGCACAGAGAAGACGGGAGCGTGAAAGCAGCACGGGGAAGAAAAGAGAAAGGAATTTATCTCCGCAGCACTTTGGATCGCGTCTCTCTTTTCCTCCACAGCTCAAGGTTTTGATCCTCGCCTCTGCCTCGTCCATGTGAAGCCGCTCCTGCCTTCATTCTTCCCCCTTTTTGTGGCTATTTTATAACAAACTGCAATTTGTTCCGTCTGGGTCTCGGGTTTTTCCTTCAAGATTAGAGGTTCCTGAATGGCTGGCTGCAATTTACCTTGGAACTGGCCTCCCGATACTTGCTTATCCTGATCGGGTGCCGATTCAATCGCCCTCCTGTATTTTTGAGTGTATCGATCGCGTTCTACTCCCCTTCTTACCCCCGCATGAGCTTGCGTGCTCCGCTGTGACTTTGCACTGCCCCCCGACTCAACCAGATCTCCTTTTTCCCTCCTCTTCGCTCCATAAACACCGGCGATCATTTCGCTTTACAGCACTTTCCGGGGCCGAGATATGGCAATGGTAGTTAGCGTGTGGCGAGATCCGCAGGAAGACGTGGCCGGAGGACCTCCGAGCGGCCCCAACCCAGCAGCGCAGCCGGCGAGGGAGCAGCAGCAGGCGGCGTCGGCGGCGCCGCACACTCCGCAGACCCCCAGTCAGCCGGGACCCCCGTCCACGCCGGGGACGGCCGGGGAAAAGGGGAGTCAGAATTCCGGACAGAGTCAGCAGCATATTGAATGTGTTGTTTGCGGAGACAAATCGAGCGGCAAACACTACGGTCAGTTCACCTGCGAGGGATGCAAAAGTTTCTTCAAGAGGAGTGTACGGAGGAACTTAACATACTCATGTCGTGCCAATAGGAACTGTCCCATTGACCAGCACCACCGAAACCAGTGCCAATACTGCCGGCTGAAGAAATGCTTAAAAGTGGGAATGCGACGGGAAGGTGAATATAATTTTATATGGCCAAACTCTTTATTCTATAGGCACCATCACAGTTAGCAGAGGAGCGGGCTGCCATGTTGCATTAAGGTCACAAGGCTGCACGGCGGCGGTGGCTGCGCTCCTCCAGACGGGGTTTCAGGGATGTTTGCATGATCTGTTAGGGGGCTTTTCTCCCCGTATGTGTGTGTGTGTGTGTGTGTGTGAGACATAGAGGGCTAAAGGGGGCCAGTGTAACCACAGGCAGCCCCACGCGTTTGTTTGTGTGTGTGTATGTGTGTGTGTGTGTGTGTGTGTGTACAGCTCGTCCGAACAAAGCGGATCGCCTATTTGACCTTTTTTTAATTCGAATAACGCGAATAAGCGAATGAATCAGGCCCGTTCGCGTGTATAGATCAGACGCGTGATTGTGTACGTGTGTGTGTACGCGCACAAGGCTAATAGTCTCGTCCATTAGTATATGCAGCTTATACCAATTTATAATAGTACAGCGCGGTGTGAGCTGTGTGTGTACATGTGAAATGAACACATTAGAAGCCCACGACTCTCTCTTCCTCTCTCTTCCCCTCCCTCTCTCTCTGTAGCTCCATATGCTGACTAGACAGCTCACACACACACTGAATAATGCCGCTGAAGTTGTTCGAGGCTCATTGTTTTTGCCTGCTGCATTACAGGCCGTAACTTTCTCTTTCCCCTTGTCAAGCGTTTTATCCCAAAATTATGCAAATGTCCCTCGTTTTAAATCTCTCACTATTTACAGCACACACACGCACACGCTACTTCTACACACGCACACACCAACACAACGCACGCTGAGTTGTGATTAATATTTTATTTATTTATTAGCAGCTTCCAGGGGCTGAATATGTCTTATTTCTCGCTGACGCTTTGTTGTGCGTAAAATGTGTAAATATGACGCTGTTTGTCCGCAATTGTAGTCCCATCTGTAGTATGTTTCACCGTGATACATGAATAATACAGCAACAAAATCGCGTTTAAAAATAACGGTCAAGTAATATAAGTGGGGTGCGTGCAGTTTGTACAATTACACCCTGAACTGAAATCATCATAGTAGTGTGTAATTTGGTAAATTTGGGGTGTTTGATGGGTGTGTAAATTAAATATATAGAAGGATTTGATAGTTTTTAAAATTTTAATATGCTGACCGTAGTGCTAAATCCAAAGGCAGAGTGGAGGAAGAGGACACAGCTCATGTGTTAGGATGGGATGTTTACCTTATCGTGTCGTGAGGATAATTTGGAATATACAGGCCTGCGAACACACACACACACGGGTCGGTGTGTGTTGATTTCCCCCTACAGTGGGACACGGTTTCCTAACACATATATATATATATATATATAGCGAACGATGTTCATCAGTTCTGGATGCACATTTCCTCTTTTTCTCTCTTTTTTTGTCAGCGGTTCAGCGAGGACGAATGCCCCCAACCCAGCCCAACCCTGGCCAGTACGCTCTGACGAACGGGGACCCTCTGAACGGCCACTGCTATCTGTCCGGATACATCTCGTTATTGCTGCGGGCCGAGCCTTACCCGACGTCCCGGTACGGGAGCCAGTGCATGCAGCCCAACAATATCATGGGCATCGAGAACATCTGCGAGCTGGCTGCTCGCTTGCTCTTCAGCGCCGTGGAGTGGGCGAGAAACATCCCTTTCTTTCCCGACCTGCAGATCACCGACCAGGTGTCCCTGCTCAGGCTGACGTGGAGCGAGTTGTTTGTGCTTAACGCGGCCCAGTGCTCCATGCCACTGCATGTGGCCCCTCTGCTCGCCGCGGCGGGCCTCCACGCCTCCCCGATGTCCGCGGACCGTGTTGTGGCTTTCATGGATCACATCCGGATCTTCCAGGAACAAGTGGAGAAGCTTAAGACGCTGCATGTAGACTCGGCAGAGTACAGCTGCCTTAAGGCCATCGTGCTTTTTACATCAGGTGGGTGTCCAACACAGCATAGACACACGTCCTTAACCACACGGGGCCTCCGGGGGCGATGCTCGCAGGGCGACGCGCTGTGGTGCCGAAATATGGCTGTCAAACGCAGGCTAGTCACAAATCTGAGTTTACGAGATGTTTGTGTTGCCAGTGGAATGGCTGTTTTGTCAGCAGCTTGCTCCATATCCACTTACATGCATTCCCATGTCAGTTGTAGCCACAGCATAAGACATGTAAACAATTCCAGATTGAGAGAGCGCATCAAGTTTTCCCAGTGTAACACCAGCTTGATGCTTTAACGCGCTGGGATAACTGGGATTCTCATATATCTTAATAGTTCACGATTGCTGAGTTGGAGCTATTTAAATGCGTTTGAGCTGAGATTGCAGACAAATTTGCCTCCGTGAAATTTGAAACAGGTGTCAAATAATTGAGCGTAAAGATAAAATAGTCTATCACTCGGTGATATGTGACAGCTGATGCGTTTATGAGGGGCGGCGCGTGCTTTTATCCCTGTTTTGCGCGCACAAACATGTGTCTTGAGGGACAGGAAATAATCCTTAGCAGACTGAGATCAAACTGATGGAAGTTGACTCATATGTCAGTTCATCGCTTCTGTAGGAATCAGAGCGGCGCTGATCTATAGATTGTTTGGAGGCAGATCTTACTTGTTCCTATTCATCCCCCCGGTTAGACTGAGGATGGTTAGTCTTGTCGCACACGCTTTGAAAAGTCACCAGCGGACATTTTCCCTAATTTTCCCTAAAATCGTACGTATATAGACGTCTGTCCAGGGCAGGGTGGTCCTATAGGCCCCCTGTGCTCTGCTGAAGGGTCGAGTGTGTCCGCTTGGTGCCATCAGGCCTGCTGATGGTGGCGAAGCCTAAACTGACCTACAGGCCCCAAAATACTTTAGGAACTTCTGTCACTTAAGTTTTTACCTCAATGCCTTCTATTGGGCCCATTGCAAAATTATCTAACAAGTTTGTAAATATTCTATAATTGGACAAGTTCACCATTAAATATTTAATTTGAGCCTGATTTTAAGATTGTAATTTATATCAAAATAATACTTGCATTCAAACGTGATAGAAAGCGTCCCAGCCCCATCCTGCAGGGAGAGTGACTACACTTGTCACATAGCCTGCTTTAATAATTATTGTTTATTATTTCATTATTATTTCCTGTCAGTGGGGAGCTATAAATTATCTTTATATTATATTATATTATATTATATTATATTATATTATATTATATTATATTATATTATATTATATTATAATATAATTGTTTAACTATCTCATATCAAAATTATAATATCACACAGTGTGTATGGAATAATATTTTGCACTGTAGTGGCTCTATATTCTAAGTTAGAGTGTGGAGCAAACTTGCATGTGAGCTTATTAAACCTGCTCAGCTTCACTTTTCTCTTTGTCACCAGCAGCTTTTCTTCCTCTTAGAGAACTTTCTTCTACTTTCAGCTATTTCTACTCTCGGCAGCGATAATCACTACATTTCAAACGTGAGCTAGTTGGACGCAGCACACTTTTTTTAAAAAGACACACTGAGCGCGTAATGTAAATAAATACGTGTTTAATTACCACATTTCAGCAATGTGGCAGCTTGTTTTGGCGTTTTTAGCTTCAAATTTTTTTTAAACGTAACAATGTTTATTCCCAACAGTATTTTCCTTATTATTCCTGCAATTCATCTCGTATTATCAGACGAATCCTCAGACACACACACACACACACACACACACACACACACACACACTGGTGCCCTGCGTGTTTTCCAGCAGATGATTTAGTAAAGTTGATCTCCCTACACTTGGTCTTGGCTATAACAAGTCCTATGGCACTTTGCCCAAACCAGCGTGGACTGTTTGCCTTTTCAAACCATGAGCCCTGTCAGTATTTAGGTGCGTAAATAATGGTGACCAGGTTCAAGTATTTTACTGCAGTTTCGGCTCGGTTGCCTTCCACACATTAACTCCCGTGACCATGTGTGCACGCTGGAAGTGTGTGTGAGCTTTACTAAACAGCAAAAGTCGTATTCTATTGCGAATCTGGAAGCTATCTGCGCCCACGTTGAGGGTGGTTGAGGTTACAGGGCTGCACACAGGCCTTATATGGGGGGGGGGCAGCTATGGGCGCAAACGCTCCAACAAGCCCCCCCCCTGAGCACACACACACACACGCAGAATACTCGCTTTTGCAGATATTTTGAAATGAAATGACCATCGCCCTTATTGATTTGCTTTATGTTTTTTGAGAAGGGGGGGGGGGACTTCAGCATTAATCCACTTGGGATTTGCGTGCACAGGAGAGGGGGGGCGGGGGGGTGTGTGCTCTGCGTGGCCGGCGCTATAAGGTCACAGTAAATCACCCCTAGATCTCTGCGTTGACCCCCTCCCGGGTTCACAAGGTTATTGTGTCTGGGTCATAGTGAGTTATAGCACTGAGAAATCACAAATATACGCTTAAAAGCATCTACACGTACACACACACTGCCCGGGGTTCGAACGTATCAGTGCGTAGAAACCGAAGCTGTCTTTGTGAGAGCTTGTGTGTGTGCGAGTAGTTCCCCACAATGGCACCGCTTAATACAGACATGGTTGAGGGACAGACACCATGTGGGGACCATATATGCCAGCGGCTATGCTGCTGCGTTTACGGCGCTTTATATGCAGTATGACACGCATGCTTGGCTTGTGAGGAACAGTTTTCTCGATAACAGGCGTGAAAATACAGCAACAAACCTATAGAGCCTTTGTCTATAATGGAGCCTATACGTTTCCCTTTCATCGACTCCTTTTTCTTGACGTTTTCTGTCGTTTTCTGCGTCACTGTCGTCTCATAAACGTGATTGCTTCCAGCGGCGCGGTGTCCTATAGGCTCAATCTGAGGAGGGGGGGGGGGGGCGAACAGGCCAGAGAGGGTCTATGGAGAGAAGCGGCGGCGGAATGACTTAACAGCTTACTGCGGGAGTAATTAGGTCACATTACATCCAGCGTCATTTCAGATTCATCAGTGTCGTTTACGTTTTCCTTACACTTGAATCCCACGGGGCGCAGGCTTCAAGAGTGACGGCCTGCAGCCTACCTTTCGCCCTTGCCCCCTTCGACTCATCCATTATGATCGCTGCCTCCTTCGCCCTAAAGCGCTCTTCTTCCTCATCTTTAGCTCCATATTCTTGTCGTGCGTGCGTGCGTGTGTGTGTGTGTGTGTGTGTGTGTGTGTGTGTGTGTGTGTGTGTGTGTGTGTGTGTGTGTGTGCAGGCATAGATTCCCCTTGCCCTTGTTTATTCTATATGACAGCCCCCCCTCGCTCAGTGTGATCTAGCGTGTTTGTTCATTGCACTTTGTCAATAGCACGTAAAGGTTGATGTCGAGTGATAACCATGGGACCTCTATTGCGCGTGGAAAGGTGCGCACTTGCTCTGAGCTTGACCATGTACTTCTAAACTACTAAAGATCCAGCAAAATTACCAAATAAATGACACCATCGGGTAGATTCCGGACGAGAAAATAACACACTTTTTATCACGAATGAATATAAATGTTTAATGAACGTTTTGTGTGGAATTTTCACAAGATCTGACCAGATGTGTGTCTGTTTCTATCTGTGTCTCCCCATGCAAACTCCAGACGCTTGCGGCCTGTCGGACGCTGCGCACATCGAGAGCTTACAGGAGAAGTCCCAGTGCGCCCTGGAGGAGTACGTGAGGAGCCAGTACCCCAACCAGCCAAGCCGCTTTGGGAAGCTCCTGCTGCGGCTGCCCTCGCTGCGCACCGTCTCCTCATCGGTGATCGAGCAGCTGTTCTTCGTCCGCTTGGTAGGTAAAACTCCTATTGAAACCCTCATCAGGGATATGCTATTATCCGGGAGCAGCTTCAACTGGCCTTACATGTCCATCCAATGATCCTTATGCGAGAGTGGGAAAAAAAGAAAGGAAAAAGAAGGAAAAAGGACCAAAATTCAGCAACCGCACCCCCACGTCCTCCTCCAAGAAGACTATATATATAGGACCTTTTCTGAGACACTTGGAAGACGTTACTTTTTTTTTGTCTGTCTTCTGGGACTGAGATGGAATACATTATGTACAGAAAAATATCGGAACTGGACTTTACGCCTGTGTAAATCCACCCTCATCTTCAAGAACAATACTCTTCATTTTGTAAAATACTAGTCTTTATTTTCCTTTTTTTTTTTTGTAAAAAAAAAAAACCACACAAATAAAATGAAAACATCATATGCGCAGTAAGAAAAAAGAATCAAGACTTAGCGGGAAAATAATGTTTCCAAGCAATTATAAGAATTGTCCTGTGTCTATGTACCTCTCTGTTTTGTATTTTTTCTGGTTCTAAACCAGGGTTTCTGTGATTCTATACTAATAATTTTTGATATAACCTTTTGCTTCTTATAATGAGTGCGATATATGTTGTCGAAGCTATGTTCTCCAAGAATTAAAATTGAAGTGAGAATTTAAAAACAGAAAAATAAAGAAATTTAGACAAATAAGAAACAGTCTAATCGCATATGACAATATCACCACTGATGGTTGAACTTTTCCCCAATTGATACTATGGACCTGCAACAGCAGCAAACTGACCTCCAGGACATTTTTACTGAGAGGACGTCTGGGGGGGCGCCCCCCCCTCCCCCCCTCCCCTACCCCCCATGAGTGCGTGTGGAGTCGATCATCAGTCAAAGAGGAGAGACATGAAAATCAAAAGCACTTTTAATATATCATTTCAAATACATTTTGTTTGTTTCGTCTTGGAAAAATTTTCATTGTTTCTTGAATTTTATTGGTTGTTGCCTTCAATTTGCTTACTCCATGATGCAGCTTTTTGCAGAAGGGTCGGTTGATGAAGTTGTGTGATGGTGACTGTACTATTAAAAAAACAAATAGGCAACGATGTCTCATTCTCAAGCATCTTCCTCGGGCTTCATTCTGTATGATTAGAGGGGAAATGATCCACATGCACCACAGTGGCACCTCACACCGCCAAATACTCAAACCTATGAGGCTGAATAGAGAGAAATGGGGGTGATACACAGCTGCAATTACGCCAGGAGTGCATATCTTACATTACTACAAAGCCACTGACATAACTGACCGTGCCAAACACAAAGGAGGAGGCTGCGTACGTGAGCAGCGAGCTCCCTGCCAGCCTGGGAGCGCTCTCATGGTTCAGATGTATCCCAGACAGTGAGGCATCATGCAGCTCATGCATGCACCGGGCCTGGTGTGGCTCAACCGAGGTGCTGCTCCACAAACCACACACACTATATTCTCATCTGACACCCTCCCCTTCAAAAACATCAAAACTCTGCCTTGATAGTGCGTGATGCCTTCGATATTGACGTGGGCGTCATTTTGGCAAAAGGGTCGAGCCCCGCTGCAAAGCTGCTGTGATATGCGTGATCAATCTGGAAAATGTATTTTACAGCATGTAAGCCAGTCGATAGGAACACCGAGTGTGATGCATTGTGTGGGAATAAGAGGGAGGGAGAGAAAGAGAGGGAGAGAGAGAGAGACAAATGAGAGAGGGGAAACGTGTGAGGAGGCAAGCAGTCTGTGTGTGTGTGTGTGTGTGTGTGTGTGTGTGTGTGTGTGTGTGTGTGTGTGTGTGTGCGTGCGTGAGTGTGTGAGGGAGAAAGAGAGGGAGGGTGTGCATGTGGCCTTGGTTTGCCTGATACATTCAGAAAGTAATGAGTACATCGATAAGTCCTCAATGTGTTAGATGGCTCACACAGAGCCTCTGTCCTTGCGTTGGTCGCTCTGTCTGCGCTCACACACGCACACACACACACACAGTGGCGGGCCTGGATCCCCTCACTGTCATGACTCCACGACACACTCACATGTAGATGGATTTTTAAAAGGAAGAAGAAGATGAAGGTCGTGACGAAAATGAAGGAAATGCTGGTGTGACAATTATTACATTTGCTTGCCCTCCTTCTTCATCGTCATCATCATCATCATCATCATCATCATCAGGCGTGTTGCTTGTGTGCCATGTTGCCCATACACACATCTTCATCTGCTGTCTGGCACGGATGACGGGCAGCTGAAGTGTATTGAAGTGTATTGGATTCTATTTGCACACACAGATACACACACATACCGCCATATTTGTGACCTCCCTATATTTTTGCTGTGTGTCTGTGTGTGTGTGTGCGTGTGTGTTTGTTTCCGGTGCTTTATTTGTTTGCATTGCGTGTTTGAGATGTTTAATGAGGTCTCTCTCCACCGCGCTGCTCCAGCTTGTCCTCACACGCTCTCTTTCAAATGATGATTGTGTCGTTCTTGTTTTTCTGTTCTTATCTTTCACACTATAATGGATCGATGTCAGATATTGTCGTTTTGGCTCAGTTGTCAGGCAGATTGTTCAACTACTGTACAAACATCTCAATGTGGTATTTCCCCCCAAAATTCACTTGTGTCAGTGGGTTTTGTTACTTCCTTATATGATCCTGCACCGCATTTCTGCCTTTAACCTTCAAATTAAAACACACAATTAATCACGAGAAACGCGTAATTTACTGTGAATAATTGGACGTGTTTGTGTCTTTTCCTATCTTTTTTGGGGGGGTGTTGGGGGGGGGGGGGGGGGGGCTATAATGCGGATGATCGTATTTAAATGGCGAGGAGAGAGTTTCCGTGTTTGTTTTTGAAGCAGGGATGAATATGGCGACACAACAGTCCAGGTCGTTTTTGTTTTACGCCGCTATGGACTAAATTGTTTGCTGGGTTATTAAATGCAGCTTTCAGCGCGTAATGCATTCCAAATCCCTCCAGAGTGACTATCTTTTATTCTCTTGCTGAGAGCATTCTGTTGGTACAATTGTTACACTACGGGCTATATAAACCGATAGTTCAAAAACAGATGAAATGGTGGCATGTGTTCCTAATTAACAATTCTACACAGGCAATAAAAGCAAACACACGAGGACTCTTTGGGAGAAGTGATATGTTCTATGTAGGGTTTAGACTTTCAGCTCTTCAGCTATTCCAAAATCACGCCTTTATTTTCTATTTTTTTCTCCCCATCACGCTTCGCCCCTTTTGTGACGCTATTAGTCCTCGCACTTGGTTTATTAAATCAAATTAACCCTGAGATAAACGCGTGGTGTCAGGCAGGGTGAGGGAGATGGATCTGTGCCGCGCTATAGGCCCCATGTGTGCCTTGTGTCATTTCGGAAACTCCGGTTACCAACGTGTTACTGCGAAATGAGTTAAATCACCATTTACCTTTGTCTGGTTTCATTCATCAGAGCCCAAGTGGAGAGCTCCTAACACGGGGGGCTATTTGTTTGCTTTACACGAGCAGCTGGGTGCGATTTCACGTTTGAGATATCTGTCTGAAAGCGAAACATTTATTATCCTAAGTTGTCAGCGAACCTATTTCTCCAAAAAGCCTCAATGCGAGCCGATGGTTTTACGCAGCGGTGGAAATGTCCCAATGGCGTCACACGTCACTTCATTTCACTTATAGCGCCCCGCTTTCCCCCGGTCACATTTGACAAATACTGTTGTTTGAGACAATAACAATTTCCAAATCGAGGCTCTTGTGCGGGAATCTGGGGCCCTGTGAAGTATGACGCGGCTGATTCCTCATGTTGCCTTGTGCGTAAAACAAAAAGGAAACATGACAACAAGTGCGCTTATACCGCACAGCTCCATCTGCATTAGTTTGCCATATAAAAATAGCAAAGTGACGACAAATCTGCTACATTAAACGGGTTTCTGTTTGAATGTGTGTGTGTGTGTGTGTGTGTGTGTTGGGGGGGGAGTGGAGCTCCTTGCTGGATTGAGTGCAGTCAGTGTAGAAGAGCGTCTCCTGGTTACAGCGCCGCTCTGAGATCCGTCCACAGACCTCACAGGCACCTGAAAGCCCCGGATCAGATCCAGCCCGGCGGGGCAGAAAATAGCCCCAGTTGTGAATGTAACATACGGGGACGCCTCCCGGGGTCACCCCCCCCCACCCCCCCACCCCCCCTCCTCCTACACCCCTATGTGCCCCCCCTTTGCGTGAGTGTTTGTTGCCGTCATTGTCGTATAACCGCGAATAAGCAGGAAGCTGTGTGTGTGTGTGATCTCTATGTGTGTGAGGTCTATCTGGGTGCAAATGCGGGCGCGTTCCTTGCGTTGTCCGTGCGTAAAGCGTGGATCTTAAAGAAGGCGTACATACGTGTGTGCGCGCGATACTGGCTCACACAGAGAGAGAGAGAGGAAGAGAGAGGGGAAGAGAGAGAGGAAGAGAGGAAGAGAGGGAGGTGGTGGTTGTTAGAAAGCCCAGATCGCTGTGTAAGCGGATCCCTTTGTGTTGATTTAGGAAGACGTTTGCTGTATATAACGTTCAAGGCTGATAATATCATTGCCTGGCCAGATAAATAAAGCAATGGCAAAAACCATCGGGTCAGCTATCGATCCGCCTTTCTCCCCGAGAGAGAGAGAGAGAGAGAGAGAGAGAGAGAGAGAGAAGAGAGAGAGAGAGAGAGAGAGATGGGGAGAGAGAGAGTGGGGGGAGAAGGGGGATGGAGAGGAGCAAGGAGGAGGGGGGGGGAGAGAGAGAGCGAGGGAGAGAGAGAGAGAGAGAGAGAGAGAGAGAGAGAGAGGGAGACCTCACTCATTAGCATTCCACAGCCATGGACTAAACGCTGACAACTAACAGAGATATCTGCTCTACACCGCTGCATGCGTTTCTCCCCCTTTGTCTTCTTCCCCCTGGTCCTTCATTTCCAGCGGACAGATCTCTCGTCACAGCCAACACGTTTTTATTTATGCCTCCCTTTTTTTACTCCTTACACGAATGGATGGAATAGAGGGAGAGAGAGAGAGGGAGGTAGAGAGAGAGAGAGAGAGAGAGAGAGAGAGAGATCTGAGTACCGTGTTCTTATCAATCTTTCTTTTTGTGTTTCTGTTTTTCAAAAGCGCGCGCTAAGCACGCTGGCTTTACTTTGGGAGAGAGACACAATTGAGTGTGTGCGTGTGTATGTGTGTGACTTGACAAAATAGAAGTGGGAGTCGAGAGACGTTTTAGAATGAAACCGTGTAAATGTCATTTTTTAGGAGCAAAAGCTTTGTGCTTGAATGGAAATTGTGTATTATGCAATTAAATAATGAGACACATTTTAATTTATTTTGGTGCGACGCAATTACAAAATCTATTTTACATTTTTTTTTAAATGCCAAAATTCCCTTTCAAATTTTGGATACTTTTTTTTGCAAAAATGTTAAAAAGATGTTTTATCTTAAATCGACTAGCCATAAACTAAAACATGTGTTTTCAAGAATAAATCACAGAAAAAAACACACACACACACACACACACACAGGCAGTAACTTTATTTTTTCTCAGATGACTCTATCTTAATACGCGCTGGAGTCGCGGTCCAACAATGACAGCTGTTCATCTGATCGTAACTTCTCTCCAAGTCCTCGTCCCCTCCCTCCCACCCCGGGGCCCCCGGTCTCTGTCTTGCTTTGTTGTTTTAAAATATGCATGTCTCTCCGGAATGCCAGTCACGGGTCCAAACTTTGTGTGTCCCAACCTCCCACATGATGAAATGATCCTTTTAAAGCGGGCTCAATATGTCTCAATCTGCACTCCTCTTCCCTCTCTAAAGCCTCTGGGCTCGGGACAGAGACCAGAAATATAGTAATTAAAGCGCGACAGAGTTTTTTTAAGCGCAGGGAGGGAAAAGAAGAAGAAGGAGGAGAGGAAGAGGAAGAGGATGACGGATCAAGCTGAGGTCTGTCAGCGATGGATGGATGAAGATCTACGACAAGAAAAAAGTAAGACTCATAATTTGACTCTCTCTCTCTCTCTCTTTCTCCCTCTCTTGCTCTTGCTCTCCCTCCCTCTCTCTCTCTCTCTCTCTCTCTCTCTCTCTCTCTCTCTCTCTCTCCCTCTTTCATGTGTGTGTGTGTGTGTCCCTTTTGCACAGTGTTCTTGTGTGTTCCTCGGATAAAGCCAGGGGGGAGTGAGCGAGAAAGAGACAGAAGTGTGAGAGAAAGGGGAGGAGGGAAATATACGTAAAAAGTGAGCGAGGACGTGTGTCCACGTGTGTGTTCGTGCGTGTGTGTATGTGTGTTAGTCATTAACAGGAAATTAATCAACACGTGGCACAGGACTTGGAAAAAGTGCTATTTTTCTCAAGTGGCGCTACTGTACGTGTGCGCGTGTAGAGGCCTTGTATGTGTGTGTGGAGCTGCGCGTACGTGCACGTCACTGCCGCGCGTAACAGAGACAGACCCGGAAGATGGAAAAGGGAAATTCTCGGATGAAAACAAAAAATAGTAACGTGTGAATCGGATCTGGCAGCGCGTTTGCAACTCGAGAGGAAACTCCTGAGTCCCTGTCGTCAACTTAAAGTGTGGTGCCAAGTGACAAAGGCACATGTAAAACACACACCGGCGCTTATTAGTAACAACTCTAATAACAAGGGTCATAATTTGTTGTCATGACGACGATGATCAAAGAGTATATAAGCGGAGGGGCTGAAGTCTTTTTAACCTGTTGCTTGTGTTCTAAACATTATCTCGAAATTCTGTGATCAAATCCCCAGTGCGCAGCGTCTCATCCCATAATAATCCACACATCCACCCCCCCCCCCCCCCCCTTCTCCTCCCTGGAAAATGTAAACACAGCACAACACAGGGAATCATTGGGAAGGAAATCTGCGCAAACAAACACAATTTAATTACTGTGTTCATTTATTAAACTCCAGATATGTTTTATAATCGACGCCCCCCCCCCGAACAGTGTTGATTATGTCAACATATGGGAGGCCGAGCAGTCAGGCCCGAGCTACATACGGGTACCTGATCACGCCTGCACGGGCTTTCCAGCAATATTTACGGCTTCTCTTTCTTAATACACTCCAGATGGTGTTTGTGTGTGTGTCTCTGTGTGTGTGTGTGTGTGTGTGTGTGTGTGTGTGTGTGTGTGTGTGTGTGTGTGTGTGTGTGTGTGTGTGTGACTGTACCCACTGCAGCCAGTCAGCTCCTCAATTTCTACTCAAGCAGGCATTTTGTTGCGATGACATCCAAGGCTAAGACACAATTTAGTGGTGATCAAATTCAATGCAGAAAAAAAGGGAAAAATACAAAAATAGTCATAAAAAAAAGACAAGGTGAAGATCTTTTAAATGTTTATGATCTATGTTGTATTTTCAAGCTGCATGCACTTATTCCCCCTCTGTGAAGTTTACTTATCAATAAATAGAGCTTAATAAGTATGAGGCTTCCCTGTTTCATGGTTTGATGGGTTCATTTGGGATGAAGACAAAACACACACACGAACACACACACACAGGCCCGCATTCACGCCTGACCAACTGTGCGTCACTCAGGCAGAATAACACTTGTAAAGATATAATCCACTCGAGCCTATACACCCTCTGTAGCTATATGACCAACTGACAATACTATAGAAAATCCCATTTAAAAGGGATTTGCGTCATACAATAAGTTCATTTAAACATTTTCTTATTTGTTTTTGGGCTTGTGGCTGCTGCACAATAATAACACTCAACTTTTTTTCGCCCCTCTGGCAGAATTCATCAAATCATACATATATTTAAAAAAACAAACATATAAATACATTTAAATCGTGTTGTTTTTTTTCTTATATGTAGAGTAATTGTTTATGCTTACTATGTTTTGATCTGTGTGCGTGTGTGCGTGTGTGTGTGTGTGTGTGTGTGTAGGTGTGAAGGCTTTCTGAGTTGTGTACATCTGCGTTGGATGCAGCAGGTTGTTGGTGTGTTTGGGCTCATATATTGTCACCGTCTGCTTGTGTGTGTGTGTGTGTGTTTACCTGCATGGCTGTAACACGCACACACAGGCTGCTGTAGGTCTATTAGGATTGACTGGGGCGATACATTGAAGGGTATTTTTCATCTGTGCCACAGGGAAAAGCTCCTGACAGCAGTAGTCTCTCTCTCTCTCTCTCTCTCTCTCTCTCTCCCTCTCCTCTCTGTCTGGGTTGATAAATACATGTCCCCCCCCTCCCATCTTACTCAGCACATCCATCAAATTTGTATGTCCGTGTTGCACTGGTGCGCTTAAGGGGAGGAAGGGGACTCACACACTCGTAACGAGGGGATGTGCACACACTCAACTATTAGGCTTACTTGATCATTCTTATTGTTCTATGGTCGTTACCGGGTTGTCTTTCAGTTCTCGCGTCCGTGTTTTTTTGTGGAGACGTCGAAGCGCGTTAATAATAATGTCTCCACACACACACCACAACCACGTGTGAGGAGTTTGGAGAGGGAGCGTTTCTCCCCCTTTCTCTCTCTCTTCGCGGCTCGGGCAGAGCTCTACAGAGGAACCAGCGAGTCGCCCTCTGCGGCTGCAAACTCTTTGTGGCCCCCACATACCGCCGCTGTGATTATAGAAGTGGCTCCTCTAATCTAGAGCCTGCGCGTCGCCCCCCAAAGCCAGTGTGCGGGAGAGGAGGTGGAGGAGAGGGGGGGGAGTGGGGGTTGGTCAGAGAGGAGGAGAAGAAGAAGAAGAAGGAGAAGAAGAAGAAGAAGGGAAGGGAGAGGGAAGGAGAG
Organism: Genypterus blacodes; assembly: GCF_046128005.1. Classification (NCBI taxonomy): domain Eukaryota; kingdom Metazoa; phylum Chordata; class Actinopteri; order Ophidiiformes; family Ophidiidae; genus Genypterus; species Genypterus blacodes. The sequence goes on along the minus strand of NW_027466903.1, from coordinate 1 downwards.
G
>NW_027466902.1:1992500-2041310 GCF_046128005.1 Genypterus blacodes | reverse complement strand
ATCACTTGTTTTCTCATTCTCTCCCTTGCCTGCATTTCTTGTCTGCATCAAATGAGTAATGGCGGGAGCGAAGGATGGTGGCAGGGAGCTATAAAAGTGTAATTTGCTCCATTTTCCAGGGGAACCAAATTCTCTTTTCGCCCCCTGTGTTACAATCTGTTAACATTCAGGTGGCCGCGGCGTCGCAGGCAGCACATTACCTGCAGACACTCCTGAATAATGAGCCTAACATACAGAATATATATATAGACACGCACATTTATACGCACACAGACACACACACGTATACATACATATATATATATACACTATATGGCTATATGCATGTGGACACCCCTCCTAATTATGGAGCTCAGGTGTTTCAGCCTCACTCATAGCTGAAATCACACACACAGCCATGCAACCTCCATAAACACTCATTGGCAGTAGAATGGGTCAGGCTGAAGCTCTTTAGCCGCCTTTGCCACAAGTCAGTTTGTGAACTTCGTGCCCTGCTAGATCCTCCCATGGTCAGCAGTAAGTGATATTATTGTGAAGGAGCAACTTCAGACCACACACACACACACAAATCACACAGCCTGGCCACCGAGCGCTGAAGACACAGAGCCCTGACCTCCACCCCACTGAACACCTTTGGGATGGACTGAAACATCGATTGGGAGCTGGCGCCTCCTCGTCCCAACGTCAGTGCCCGACTTCACAAATGCTCTTTTGGCTGAAAGGGCACGACTTCCCACAGACACACTCCAAGTTCGTGGAAAGCCTTCCCCAGAAGAGTGGGAACTGTTATGGCCCTGGTTTTGGTATGGGATGTCCAACAAGTGTTTGATGGTCAGGTATCCATACACGTTTTGCTATATGGAGCAAGGACACACAAGGGCACACAAGTACAAGTGCAACTCAAGTGCAGGTTCACTTTCACATCTCCCATCGTCTCTGGAAGACAAGAAGAACTCCCTCCCCTTCTAATCTGTCTCCTCCTTCTCTAATTCGTTCAAAGTCTAGTTGATATGTTCTCTCTCAAGGTTTTCCTTCCCTTCTTCTAACCCCCCCTATGGAATTCTCCTCCATTCTTCCTCCCTAATTCCAATTTGTCTCCTTGTTCACGTCTTGCTTGCTTGCTTTCTCACACTCGTCTCACAATCCCACCCTCACAGCGGTCCTTTCTCTATACCTCTCCTCCATTTCCTCCACTCCTCTCTCAGGGAGCTAATAGCCCCTTTCTTTGTTCTTAGAGAACAGCGGGGAACAATAGCGGAGCAGGGCTTGTCGTTGTGGCAACAGGCACAAGACGCATGAGAGAGAGACGGGGAGAGAGAGAGAGAGTGAGACAGAGAGAGAGAGGGAGGGAGACAGAGAGAGAGATAGAGAGAAGCAAGCACAGAGGGGATGCTGGTTGTTAGCCGGGCGGCAGGGAAGCGAGCGCTGGCTAATTACACTCGTTTCTATGCACACCGCAATTAAACCCTGATGCATACGCACACACCGCCTGCGCTCAGAATATCTACCAGCACACACACACACACACACACACACACACACACACACACACACACACACACACACACACACACACACACACACACACACACACACACACACACACACACACACACACACACACACACACACACACACACACACACACACACACACACACACACACGCTCTACAACTTCAGAGAGAGAGAGAGAGAGCAAGGAAGGGAGGTGGTGGCAGAGAAAGAGGAAGGAAGAGGTTTGGGAAGAAGAAAAAAGAAATGACAAAAAAAGACTGAGGCTATTTTAACTCAGCTCTATTCTGCTCTCCAGTACAGCTAAAGTTCATTTAAGTCCTGCTGCAAATACAATCGGCTTCATCAACCGTGCTGCAACCAGACGCTATTAAGGGATGTGGTAGTTGGGCAACAGGCAAACACCACACACACACACCGGCTAGACGACACTTTACTGTATCCTTAACTCTTTGCCTCAGTTTCTATGATGTTTAAAATGAGTCCTTCCCTCCTCTCTCATCAGCCTGTCTGTCTGTCTCCAACTTGCCATCCACTGTCAGTTCATCTCTCTCTTTTCTCCTCAGCTCATTATGCTCCGTCTCTCCACAGGATGATTCTCCCCCCTCTCCTGAGATGAAGTTTAACTTCACACAAATTAACAAAGTGGGAATAGTGGAGGGTGTGATAAAGAGGCTGACATAAATGTGTGAAGTGTGGGTGGATGGGGGAGGAGGGGCTGGGGGAGGAGGGGGGGGAGCAGCATCCAGGTCATGTCACCCTGTAGGGTAGAACTTTCCCTCCTTCGCACAAACACCCTTTTCCCCAGCATCCCCTCGTCCCCTCTATCCAATGCCCTCACACTCGCTTCCATTAACACATAATGGAGGAACACAATGCTCCACGCGCTCTGCCTGGCTACTGTATTATTCATGCCACTTAATGCTTGCCAAAGTGTATCCCAGAGTGTGTTAAGTTCATGTTAAAGAGCAGGAACACGTGCCACTACATGTCTGAAGAATGGGCTTGCCAGCACTGGTCACATTGAGCTTTAGGTGTTGTGTTCGTGTGTGTTTACAAACAGCGTTACGCACATTAACACGCAACGGCAACGGCGGCAGGAGCACATGAGGCAGATGAGGAGTGAAAGGAATCACATTAAACAGCAAAACTTGTTCTGTTTCGCTTTCATAGCCCGAGTCCATTTTCATAATGCATTAAAGCCACCGCTGAGAACGGAGCGAGCCAAGAGGGAGGGAGGGAGGAGGGAGAGAGAGAGAGAGAGAGAGACAAAGCTGGTGGATGTATAGGGGGGTGCAAGAAAACAAGATAAGGATGAAGGGAGTGGAGGAGAAAGGAGAGAGAGCTTGTCTCAGAGGCACGATATGGGAATAGAAAGTGTCTGATAGAAGCACGGACAGATTAGGGAGGTGGATAAAAGGAGATAGGATGCTCTGATAAGACCAGTAAGGATGAGGGCCAGAGATGGGGAGGATGATTTCGTCACAAACTTTGTGTGTACCGTGAATGCAAGTGAGTATTTCCGTATGTGGTTATGTTGTTCCGCTGTGTGTCAAATGTGTGTGTGTGAGAGTGTGTGTGTGTGTGTGTGTGTGTGTGTGTGTGTGTGTGTGTGTGTGTGTGTGTGTGTGTGTGTGTGTGTGTGTGTGTGTGTGTGTGTGTGTGTGTGTGCGTGCGTGTGTGTGTGTGCATAGACAGTGGCAGAGGGCTGAGGGTTCTCTGTTTCAGCACCAGCAGGCTGATGAGAGTTTGAGGCCAAACAGCCTGGAGGCAGCGTTGGCCTTGTTACTCTCCCTCTTTCTCCCTCTGAAACACACACAAAATCTCAAATGCTGTATAAACTAAGCAGAGCTATGGCCGCTGTAACAACCCCGGCAATCTTTCGCTTCATATGCACAACGCAACTTTGTTTATCCTCCGATTAAGGTCATAGATTCATCCCATTCAACAATATAATTACATTAAAAATGGCACTGAATCGAAGAATGCTCACAGAGTAACAGACCTGGACCGACTGCTAGACTGCTTTAATCATAGTGCAGGCAGGAAACACTACTTAATTATAACTATATAGCTTTCACATTAAGAACTTTGCTTAAACATTCAAATATCAAATCATTCATAACACTGAATAAAACACTCAACTGTACAACGACATCGTACCACCAATTCTGGTACTGACTGATAATATTGCCTCTCTTAGCCAGAAAAGGCTCCATAAATGAAGTCAATGTTTTGTATTGAAAGTGTTGCTGGTGTTGATGAACTCCCCAAGAACCGTTCCTCCCCCTTTGCACATCTCCATGAGGCTGGAGCGCAAACAACTCCTCGCAGATCCAACTCCTGAGCTCACAGTTGTTGGGGAATAAGCTACCCGGGCAACAAAAGGGGTACAGAGCCAAAGTAAACAATTGGTTGAAAGGCTTGACTATCTGGCGAGCTCAGAGCAGACCCTGATATTTCCCCTCCGGAGCCACAGCGGTGCCCTAAACCAGGACTCAAAGGCAGGTAAACACCGGACATTTGTCAGGCGGTGATAAAGAGGGATCCAGTGGGAACACATTTTACTCGACATGGCTTGTGTGTGGCAGCTACAAAAGAAATAATCAATCATCTCTCAGCAGCATTAAGGCAGAATACAACTGTACGTTATCTCAGGTATGTTGTTTTCCAGACTGTGCTGAACATAAAGAAAGGGGAACAGTCTGGAATGGAGAAGGGATTAAATCAATCACCTTAGAATATAGGCTTTGGAAAACAGACTTCAGTAAACATGAGTGTGTCCTTATTAAAATATCCATTAACCCTCCATTACAGCTACACAGTGACTACAACTACTAATGATCTCCTTTCGGGTTTGGGGAGAGAGGGGTTAAGTATCTAATAGAGTCGGGACTGAAGCAGCCGAAGGCATAACTCCTCCAAGTCAGTTCCCGTGAAGGCTATCTCACACACCTGACAGAGACGGAGTGCTGCAAAGAGTGCCAGAGGGTATAAGGGGAGGGGGCATGGAGGGAGGGAGGGAGGGAGGGAGGGAGGGAGGGAGGCTGAGCAGAAGATGGACCAAAAGGGAAAAAAAAGGAAGGACCAAAAGACAGAGAGCAGAAACCAGAGTGGAGAGAGACGGCTGGATAATGGCGAGCAGAGTAGTCACAGGGTGATGAACACAGAGCCTGCTATAGTTTGTTTTGACTTGAATGCTTGTATTGTCATGGGAGGCACTGACAGAAGGAGATTTTAAAAAGGTACAGGCCAGGGGTTTTCCTGTGTAAGACGGGGCCGGAGAGTGATCGAGGTACGGGGTGGCTTTGTAAAAGCTCTAAGAGCCCTGGCAGCCCTGTGCTAAATCTTTAATCAGGCATTAATAAAAACAATATCATTACAGTCTGCCCCGAGGAGAAAGAAATCAGCGCACACCTCAGTGACTCCGCCAGGCCGTGCGCCCTGGCGCCGTCGGCTGGTAAAAGCTCGTACAAACGGAAACAACCTCGTTCTGCTATCAAAAATCAATGTGTAGGAGCGGGACGAGCGGGATGAGGACAAACGAGCACGTATGGAGCTGAAGACGAGCCCGGGAGTGGAGAGGAAGAACTTCAGAAGAGGTTGAGACTGGTGGAGATAATGTAGGCAGTATGGATCCCCTGTCAGTCCTTACTGTTGAAGGTGGGGGCTCGGGGGAGGGGGGAGGGGAGAGTGTGAGTGTGAGTGTGAGTGTGAGTGTGAGTGTGAGTGTGTGTGTGTGTGTGTGTGTGTGGGGGGGGGGTCACACCTGAATGCAGCAGCCTATATGAAAGGAAAGACTCTCTCACACTTCAGGAGACAAAATGGCTCTGCCGGACCTTATAAAGAGCAGATAATGGCAACCGGGGAGGCGAAAAGGGGTGGTAGAGGATTTTTATGGACATTCCCTACATATGAGGAGGGCAATGGGTAACAAGGACAATAACAAGTGATGCAGAAAAGAGGGAGGAAGAGGGGAGGAAGAGGGGGGGGGAGAGAGGAGAGGGGAACAACAGGCGAGACACTGGGAGAAAGTAGGATGAAAGTCAGGGGAAATGTGCTTTCTTCCCTTTTCTCACTTCCTCCTCAATAATCCCTGCCCTCAATACACTCGAATAAAGCCAGTTCTGTGCGTGCGTGTGTGTGTGTGTGTGTGTGTGTAAACGTGTGAATGGATCATGCACTGATAACAACACTCCTTAATTCCTAATTAATCCTTCTAAACTGGATTACGGCAGAGAGCATGACAAGACCAGATTCCACCCTTCGCTCTGATGACTGACTGAGTGTGTACTGTGTGTGTGTGTGTGTGTGTGTGTGTGTGTTTCCAGCTGGAGGTCTCAGAGGGTCAGTCTGTCCTCTGTTACATGATGTTGGGAAATGAAGCTGACAGACTCCGAGGTCCCCCGTGACTCACACATACATACATTCACTCACACTGTCGCATAGACGCACGGCTCCACACACACACACACACACACACACACACACACACACACACACACACACACACACACACACACACACACACACACACACACACACACACACACACACACACACACACACACACACACACACACACACACACACACACACACACACACACACACACACACACACACACACACAGAAGTCCAGGAGTCCCTAGACCACAGGTTTTGAAGTGCTTATGAATTATTGTGGCGAATGGCAAAAACACTTAGCGTTGCTTTCCACAGTTTAACTGAGGACTCCTGGGAGATATGTGCGTACTCACATCACAGACAAAAATCCCCCCGACACACACACACAAACACACACAGGCTCGTATGGCAGAGAGTAAACACTGTCACACAAACTGTCCCATGTGGCGTCGTCTGCATTGCTATCTGGATTTCAATGCCGTCACAAACAAAGTCACCACAATTTACCCTCATTTGAGAAGTTCCTGCACTACTGCAGCCCTGATTTTGTACAACAATGTCGCTCACACATCACTGACTAAGCATTTGATCAAAACATTGCTCAACACTAATGCGAAAGTACAAGATCCATTTTGGCTAAAAGCACCGAGAAGGAAATGCGGCACATTAGGACCAAAGCATAAATTAGTAACGTTTCAACATATTGTAGCGCGTGCAGCCATGTGCACGGCGCGGTGTTCGCCCGTGCCGGGTGCGCCGTGCCGTGCCGACGGGGGGGAAATCAGTTTGGACGGGAAGGGGAAAGTTGTGCGATGTGGAGGATGGAGGGAGGGCCACAAAGGAGTAAGTTGAAGGGAGTTAGGGGGGAATTAGCATGCGCTCTGTGGAGCTTGTTGATGCCTCTAAGTGCTATGCAGTATTAATCAGAGCATCTCTATGGAGGGCCAGAGCGATGCTGTGTGTATGTGTGTGTGCGTGTGTGTGTGTGTGGGGGGGAGGATTAACAGGGGCCTCTCGGTGCAATATTATGATAATACCATATTTAGTTGTGATACGATATGCACCGCAAGTGTCTTCGTCTAAATGATTTCACAGAGATTGGCTCACACACACACACACACACACAGAGCCTTTCCATGGTATTGATCTACACCGAGTAGAGTAAACCTAAGGTAAACTAAGGACTAATGGACTTTGTTATTCACTTTGTACCACAGTAGAGTTACAGGACTTAACTCTAGCTCAGCTGCAGCAGGTGGAGCCACGTCAGAACTCATCTCACTGTGTTTTACCATAACTTTGTTTTTCCTGTGCCGTCCACGTGACATCTTAAGTGAGTCCTGACTTTAGATTCAAACTTCATTTGTATCTTTCACCACTACTGTGAATGTGGGCTGACCATTCACTAATTGTGTACCGCCAAGACCGGGGGTTGGTCGGAAGGACAGAAAGAAGAAGAAGAAGAAGAAGAAGAAGAAGAGGAAGTAGAAAGGGAGAGAGACCAGTCAAACATTGAGAGCAGAGACACATTATAGCGCTCGCTCTGACTTGGTCATTCTCTCCGAGAGCGAAGATGAAAGAAAGAGAAAAATGTGCAGACGCATAGGCGAGGATTAAAAAAAAAACACCCAGCAGAGAAAAGGTCTCTGATCCATCGCCTCCCCTTACCGACGCTGAGAGGGAGAGACTTTCAGGACAAATGTGTGTTGTCACGTCACCTTTGGTTTGTTGTTGGAGAGTGGCGGTGTCACCCCTCCTGCAGAGCACTGCACTCTAATCAGCTTCTACAGCCGCCGCCGCCGATAGAGCGCATTACCATGACCTCCGCGTCCGCCGCGGACTCGGCTTAGCTCTTCCTCGCCTCTCACCTTCGCTCTCCCGTGCATATTCTCGGAGAACGCGTTCCCTCGGTTTATTCCCCCATTCCTTCGCCCCTCCCCGTCGTCCCTCCATCACTCAAGGTCTTCCGATCGTTCATCATTCCCTCATTGCCTCCCTCGCCGCTCCCTTCAGTTGTACACAGATCACTCCTGCTGCCTCCTGACCTTGTCTCATTCATTTTGCGCCTCTCTCCTTCACCCTCAATAATGCCATCCGTCTTCTCTTGTCCCCTGCACCCACAGTGGCCTCCGTGCCTTATGTGTAGTCGAGGCAGTCTCTCCCACGTTTCTCGGAAAAGCCATTTGAATGCGACACAATATCAACTGAACAAACAAAATAATCATTGTTCCGACAACACGCACGTCTCATTGCATCGCGTTGAAGAACCAAGGTTGCTTTCGCAGCCAAACTGATTCCCCTTACACACTATTACATTCTTTTTTATGCTGGAAAACAATGCTGGAAAGAAAACAATTTGCACTTTCCCAGAGTGCTGCCTCACTTTAATCTTGCTTTGGTTTGTCAAGTGGCTTGTGAGCCAACAAGTAAGTCTCATAAAAGCTGCGGTACTCACTCAGCTGCCATTCAATTCTCCTTACAGTCTGGCAGGAGACGCAGCTCGTTTGTAGTTCCACTTACAGCGCTGGATAGCATCTAAATTGAACTGTCAATAAAATGTCCGAGATGATTAAAGATTTCCTTTAAAAAGCGGGCGATACTTGTTGTTATTGTTATTTGCAGAGCCGTTCTGGTCTGGTCTGACATCTCAAACTCTGAAGGTCTTCAAAATAACTTTCCAAAGCAGACTTGAAAACATTCCTGGAGAGACCTTCAGAAGTCGGCAGCGCACCGCGCCACCCAAACAAATAGGAGCTGCTGCTGCTGCTGCTGCTGATGCCGAGCGCATACACAACCAGTCCTAAAAGGCCTCCCTGTTTTCTGCTCACAGACAAAACACTTCCGAGAACGACGGGGATGAATGACGGCGATGCACACCCACGCCGGCACGAACCTCATACAAGTCAAGAGAGAGAGAGTCAAGAGAGAGAGAGTCACGATACGACGGAGGCGACCCCGTCTGCCGCGACTTGTTTTGAAACTTAAAACATCTGGATTCACGTAAATGTCAAAAAATCTCCGCTTCTACTGCAGCACAAGAGCTACTTTGTTTCATTGCTTAAATCAGAAATGTACTTTACCGCCGCCACTTCATATTCATACTCTAACTACTTTAGTTTAGTTCGTGGAAGAAAACTTTGCAGAGAATTTATGTTATTAGTGAATTTGAGGGTTTTAGTCACCCCTAAAGACTTCGCTCAAGTTGTGACGGGGGATGAAGGCTGGGAAAAGCCGGGTTCCAATTGTCAGGCACAGTCGAGCTCTAAATTAGAGCCACTCAGGTATACAGCAGGGGAATCAGCACTACTTTCTCTGTATGGCTGCTGTAGCCCTTGAAAAATGGTACGAGTCAAACACTCACTAAGTTTCATACATACAATAAGAACTCCAACTCCATTCAGTTAATGACATTAGGCTACTTACTAACATTCACCTTCCCTCTCACTCTTTCTCTCTCTCTCTCTCATACACACACACACACACCAGACACACACACACACACACACACACACAAACACATTCTCTCTCTCAGCTAATCCTTGTTGCCTTGCGACCATCACCCTGCCTTGCCAGTCTCAATTTCACCCCGCAGTTAATCTGCTAGGTGAGGTGACGATCACTTGGGGAATGGATGAGAGGAAGATGAAGGGAAGATGAAGGTGAGATGAAGGAAACGGGAATGAGGTGGAGGCGGCGGGGGGGGGGCTATGTGAGAGATGGCCATGCATTATTGAGCAGACAGAGTGGAGGTTTTAGGGATAATCGTGAAAGCATGTTTAGGAACAACCTTTCCCTTCTGCTCCCCAACCCTCCACCCACCTTATCCCCGCCTTCATTCCCCCCCCTTCACTTCAACTTTCCCTTCCCATGAGGATGACCGCATTTCTTATTCAGCAGGGAGGTTAAAAATTGAAAGGAGGGAGAGAGGGAGGGAGGCAGCAGCAGGCACAGAAGCAGGAGAGAGAGAGAGTACCTGAAAATGGACAAAATGAAGGAATGTCTTTAGGGAGTTTTCTCAAGTGCTAATGTAGAGAGCTCCTTGCTTTGATTAGGTGTGTGTGTGTGTGTGTGGTGGGCGAGCAGAGAGGGAGATGAATAGCGGGGGGGGGGGGGGTGTATTTCTATGCACCGCAGCACAGTGGAGCGCACAACGTGGTGAAAAATTAAGGTGCCTGCAGGGCAAAGCAAAGCCTGTGTCTCGCAGAACACGACACATGCAGATACTGAGTAATAGAGCTACGGGTTCAGCGCACACACACACACACACACACACACACACACACACACACACACACACACACACACACACACACACACACACACACACACACACACACACACACACACACACACACACACACACACACACACACACACACACACACACACATCTGACTGAGTAACCTATAAAACAAAGGGATCATTCTACATAATCATATTGCAAACGAGACATTTAATTCCAGATTCTTCAATGTACACATTCACCGATTGTGAATTAAGGTCAGGAAATGGGAGCGCGGCCTGGCCTGCCAACCCCTGTAAATACCATCGGTGTCTGGTGTAAATGCCACTGGGCCGTCCGCATTACACAAAGCCTCCCTCTGCAGCTGGAGGCCAGGGACCAGCCGTACACCGGGGCCCTGAGAGCTAGACAGGTCACAACACACGCCGTGGCCTGCATACACAATGGGGCGGGCGCAAAGGTGAGCGTAACCTGCACACGCAGGCGAATATAAAGGATACCGTGCGTGTTAAAAGGGTTAGGCAAGGGTGTGCGATGTCTGAACATGCCTGCAATCAATTCATACCTATAATATGGGTGTTTGTGCCAGAGCCCTGAAGAAGAGGGCTGAGCCATCAGAATAAAGGAGAAAATCGTCAGTCTAATAGCACCCTAATAACTCACAAGGTGCCTAACGCTTGCACTAGTAGCACCTTACGGCTACGGTTTAACAATTCCACTGAGATAGCAGCTTTGTGCTTTAAAGGACATTTTCTGAATGGCGCCGATCCTGGAACCCATCTTGTGTTTTCTCAATTTACAGCTTGCTTTATCTTAAACTCTCGCCACTCTCTGCTCATTTTCCCCGATTCCATCCAGCCTTCGTCTGCCTTTTTCTCCATAACCACTTTATCAGGCCCAGATAAGAGACGGTAGAGAAGGAACGCCAGGAGAAAAAGAAAGAAAGAGGGAGAAGTGAGATGGGGGTAATGCTCCTATCTTGTCAATTCCATCTTTGATGTTGTGCTTTACTACTCAGTTTTTTTTTCGCTATCGCTGACATCAAAGTGGGGTAGCTCTCATGTGCGTCTAAGAGTCTGGGGAAGCGTGCACGTAAGCGTGGCATTGCCCTCAGGCATAGGTAGCTAATAATCTGAAAAACAAACAGAACCCTGCTCTCCATAACACAAGAGAAGCAGCCCCCAATCAATCTCCACCACTTCACACTTTCTTCTCTCTTCATCTTTTTGTTTTTCCTCAAGATGAATGTGCTTTTTAATCATAGATTAAAAAGGAGAGGAGGTGCAAAGATGCACACACGCAAATCATATACACAAGAAAATGCTGTGTATATGAAAGAGGAGTGAAAGAGTGGGTGGGAAAAGTGTAGGTGTCCATAATTCAGTCAATACATCCCTTTGATTCCTACATCTTTCCATTTCTCTTCTTTCCTCATTGCCGAGTTGAAAAGGAAAAATCGCAAACACTAGGAAGGGGAATACTAAGCATCTGTAACAAGCTTTACAGCTCATCATCCAATCCCTCAATTAAACACAAATACAAAGATTACACACACACACGCGCGCGCACACAGAAAAACACACACGTGGTTGCTATCCTCTTATGTAGGGATGTCATATCACCGGGAACATTAAAATGCTAATGTTCCAGGGAGGCGCGACTGGAACACTGACAGACAGGCAGGCCGGCCGACCGGAGCTCTGGTTCGGACTAGCGCGGAGTTTGAGCAGAGAGGGACAATTCCATTCAAAACAGGATAATCTCCAGGAAAAGAGAAAAGGCAGCAAGGAGATTAGGCACACACAGTGGTAATGCTCCGGCACGAGCACGCCGAGCTTATTTGCATGTAAAGCAGAGGAGAGAGAGAGAGATGCGGCTGCGGAGGGAAGAAGCCAGGGATGGAACAGTGAGAATGAGTGACACAAAAGCGTGTACATGCGCTTTACGTGTGCGTGCGTGCGTGCGTGCGTGCGTGCGTTTGAGTGAGTTGTTGCGGTCGGCAGCCAGAGCCAATGTAAGCACATAGATGTGTTTGAACCTGATAACGCCTGATGAATGCGCTTGTGTTTTGTGGCTGCGCCTCAACCGTAAAGACACGCTGAACCAGAAAGCGCTTGCCACTGCCACACAGAGGAAACACACGGGAGGCTTAGGGGGCAAGCGAAGCCAACCTCATGCGGCGCTTGTATGGACGGCTTAAGGAGGCACAGTCAGGATCTAGACTTAAGCACGTGTCTGCATTAACATGGAGATGAACACTAAGAACACTGCCGGCACCCATTTATCCTAGAAACAAATATCTCATGTATGGATATTTGCATGTAGAAAAGTTGCCAAATCACGAGGAAGCGCCTTGTGTGCCGTGTGGAAATGTGTTGTTGAGCAGACGCACACTTCACGCGCTCGCACCCTCACATGGACGCCAGGGCAAAATGGAAATAAGAAAAAAATGGGGATTTGAGATGTAAGACGCGAGATGACTGAAATTGGGAAGTGAATGAATGAGAGAGCGGCGCGGTATTATCCCCCGCGCTTTCTTCAGCATTAGTGACCCTTGCATTAACCCACCTCCCTCTCTCTCCCTCTCTCTCTCCCTCTGCAGCCCCAGCCTGAACACTGCATGATTTATTAAGAGGGCCAGGCTGCTGCTGCCGCCACACGAGCACAGGCACTGGGAGAGAACTTCAAACACGCCCAAGCTTTTCAAAGCCAACGCTAATTTGGAACAATGGCCCTCCTACGAGCTCATGCAAATAATCTTACATCTTAATAAAGTCAACCCGTTCCTCATTTAGCTCCTAATTAAGGAACATTTCCTCAGGAGATGACAGCTCCTCTAAATCTACACATCCCATATGAACACTTATCTTACATTCTCCCCGATGTAATAAACAATCATGGAGCCGCCATTGAAAAACTGTGTTGGGAGATGTTGGTTGTGGTGGTGGGGATTATGAAGGAGGAGGAGGAGGAGGAGGGGGAGGGGGAGGAGGATACAGGAGGAGAGATCTCACCGCTGTGGTCCAAGTTACTCTCAACCAAAGTGTGAGTCAGACGTGGAGAGCAGCTACTCTTCAAGGATAGAATTCACACAGACAGAGAACTTGCTGAATGATGGTTCATTGAGGCCAAAAGGCAGACGGAATATAGCTAAAAAAGGAAATTGATACGGCACACACACCCTTACCCACACACACACCGAGAGGGAATTGACTGCCGGGAATAAAAAAACACAAGGATCAAAAGACTTACTTAGAATTGGTCTTGTCGACGTGGGAGCATCGCCCTCCCACACGCAGCCGCATGCACATGATGAAGACAAGCTTGCACCGGCAAACGTGTATTTATCTCTTATAATGTTTTCTATTTTATGCAGTACAGAAAACCCAAAATCTAAACAGTGCACTGGGTGTTATTCAGGCGGATGCTGGTGCATGCGTGGGCGTGTGTAAAGCAGTGATATACACAGAGAAGCATTACTAAGTTTCTCTTCATACGGTGAGGCATCGGCTCCCAAAGTGAAACAAGGTCACGCTACATCGCCGTATAGAAGGGGAAACGGCAAGAGAGAGACGGAGGCACGGAGGATGGAAGATTAGGATATGAAAATAATCCTCCCATTAGGTGGATTAATAATCAGATTTGCTTCCGGCCCTTTTTTTCCTCTCTTATCTCCCCAATCAAATTAATCAACACTGCTCCCCCATCGCCCCGGCCCTTTCTCCTCAGCTCAGGCTTTTTTTACACCCTCCTTCTCATATTCTCCTGCTAATTGGGCTATCTGAGCTGGAAACTATACTGAATATGATATATCTCTGTGTGTGTGTGTGTGTGTGTGTGTGTGTGTGTGTGTGTGTGTGTGTGTGTGTGTGTGTGTGTTTGTGTGTGTGACTGTGTGAAGATTCCCAGGACCTAAAGGAGAGACGGCTCAAACTGAGAGTGACGGGGCTAAGATACTGTGGGACTTCCTGCCGCAGACAGACGAACAAGCGCTGTCAAGACCGACAACACAATGGCGGTTGCGGACAAGGAACAGAAGAGTGCAGTTGTGATAGACAAAGCAGTCCCGGCTGACAGCGACGTTAAGAAGAGAGGATATGAAAATAGAGTGACGGAGAGAAGGAGAGGAGGTGAGAGAGAGAGAGAAATAATGTGGAGTTCAAGTTTCAATTGAGAACCAGTGGACTCCACATGCATTTGCTCAAGTAGCATTGTGCGATAATGTGAGAAATAAGAGAAAACAACTAGCAGACCCTTAAGGAGGTAGGGGACAAACACAGAAACTCGATTACGGTCCCGTTAATGAAGATACACGAGGATGGTAAGGTAAATAACACTAATACAAGTCTGTGAGTAAACCAGAGGGGCGATGGCTGTATAGTTCCATGGGTCCTCTTGGGGGAGAAACAAAAACAGTCCCAACAATATCAATTTGTTGCCTCCTAGTCACGTTTAGGGAGTGTGGCGGCTTAGACTTTAAACTTCGCGCTGTACCATGGTGACAGATTGTCCTCATCTGGGGCTCGACGGAGATTCAACCCCATTCAAAAGCTCAATTCACATTAATAAACTCAGCATGAGCGCATATGGGAAGCACCAAAACTGTGTAAAGAAAAGAAGGAGTACAGATCCACATCTACACCAAGAGCTCCACTAAGAAGGCATATTGGATATCAATATGCGTTATTGACGGACACGCGGTTTATCAAAGGCTCACGGATGCATGTGCAGGACCGATGTTATATTCACTGAATGCCAACTTCATCTCGCCGCCAATATCCAGTCTGAAATTGCCTTCTTGTTAGCAAATATCTGTTAAAGCAAATGCATCTTTGATAGATATGATAGAATTCTTAATGTCGAGCAAACTGGAACCCATCCTTCAAAGAGAGACACATCCATAGACAGAGGTAGAAAAAAAAGAAACTGCCAGAGAGATGAATAGCAAATGATAGATTGCGTGTGTGTATGTGAGAGAGTGTGGAGTGGTGTCCTCCGGAGCCGTGTGCAGCCACAGGATGTGTCTTCTTCCATCAGCACTGAGCTCTTCCACTGTGCCTCCGAGGTCAACATCCGTGACCCTGCCCTGAGCACACGACCCCCTGCTCGCCTGCCTGTGTGTGGGCGGGCGTGTGTGTGTGAGTGTGTGTGCGAGTGCTGGTGTGCAACCCTTGTTGCTGGGAGGCCGAGGGAGAGGAGGAGGAGGAGGAGGAAGGGGTCAGAGGGGGTCAGCGGTGGCTTGGCGCTGTATCTGTCTGCTTGTGCCGGGTAACGAGAAGCGGAAGGAGCGAAGGTGCAAAAGGACGAGGAAGACGGCCAGGATGATGAGGAACGGTGCGGCCGGGGCTCCCAGAAGTGAGGGATAGGGAAGAGGATGAGGAGGTCAGGAGGAATACGTTGGGCCTCGAGCAATGTGTGTGTGTGAGCGGCAGAGAAGCTGGGCAAGGGGTGAAGGGTCAATCTGTGAAACCAGGGCTGGCAGCTTATTGAACAGGCAGAGACACAAACATGCATCAATAAAGTGCAAAGAGACACCGAGTAACACAACACCACACAACCGCACAAAAGCACACACACACACACACGTTTACACACACCAGCTAAATTAAACCCTGCTTTTGCAAAAAGTCAGATACACTCCACCACAGTCGCTGCTTAATACACACAGCTGGACTCCATCCCGCCGCCTGCCGTCTACGTCCAGGCGGCGCAGGTGTGCAGACAGGTGGCGTGGCTATGAAAAGGCCAGGACGTCTTTAAAGCCGGCGCCGAGAAGAAAAGGTTATTAGACATCAACTGGAACGGGCGGCTGTCTTCGCCAATAACGGGTGTGCGGAGGCCAGGGGAGGAGGGGCAGCGGGGGGTCAAATCAAGGAGTGACAGGCGGACATTATGACTTGGCGTACAGTTAAACGCGGGCGAGACAGCTAGCGACGCTGACATTTCACACACACATCACCAGCAAGCATCAGCTGTGTGTGTTTATGTACGTATATGACATGATAAATGACATCAGTCTGGGTGTGTGTGTGTGCGTGTGTATGTGTGTGGTGAGATTGAATCTGAAGGTCAGCTTGAATAATATACACGCCCACACACACACACACACACTGCGAGCTCCTAGTGCCCTGGTGGAGATATGAATATGGAGGAGCTAGAGCGGAAGAGCTCGGTGACACTGGGACAAGGTGATAGGAGTGGACAGGTGTGTGTGTGTGTGTGTGTGTGTGTGTGTGTGTGTGTGTGTGCGTGTGTGTGTGTGTGTGTGCGCGTGCACTCTTGTGTCAGTGCTTTATGCCAGGACAGCAGGTGGCTATTCAAAGGACATCAATGACCTTCTCCCTATCTCTACCTCACCTCCTCCTCCCTTTGTCCGTGTCGTCCGTCCCTAACACTCGATTCATCTCACCGGCAGTGAGGACCGTCGGCGCACAACAAGTTATCGGCACTCTCAGACGATGAACACACACGCAGACGCGCGCCGGAGCGAGCGAGCGCAGGTGTGGGTGGTTTATTCATGGGCCTGCAAGATGCTGTTTTGACACTGTGTTGCTGAATAATGTAAATGTGCTGCATGTCATCTCAGCAAAGAAAGGCAAAGTCGAGAAAGGTTGGAGAAGACGTGCGAACAAAGAGCTAAATGTATGTGTGTACGTGCTATTCTTACCTTTAGCAGCTGATGGAAGCAGAGCAGGAGGATTGAAATAGACAAAGAGAGACAGAGAGAGAGAGAGAGAGACGGGGAGGGAAAAAGACATTGCTCATTACTGTGAAATACCAAAAGACCATAGTAAGTACTAAAAACACACACGTCACACACTCACTCTTGGTTTGCGAGGAGAAGGTGAGGGTGAGTTTGGCAAAGAGCTCATTGTTTTCAAAGCGTTCCTCCTTCGACATGGTCCAGAAGCTTTTCTCAGAGAGGTCTTCGGCTCCAATCTAAAAAGGAAACATGCCAGCGTATGTAAAGACAGGAGAAAAAGGGGGGAGAGAGATGGACAGGGACAAACAGAGGACAGGACAGGAGAACAAGAGAGAGGGAGGAGATGCATCTGTTAGAGAACAGTACCGTATCATCTACAGAACTCACTGACCAATTTTCCCAAAGATGGTCAACCATTCACCTGCCAAACAATGATGACAAGAGCGAATAGAGGGTATTCAACAGAATCCGACAGAACAAAAGGAACAGCAGGGCTGTAAATGGAAGCAGCAGGAGAAGGGTGGGAGCGGGCGGATGGAGAGAGAGAGAGAGTGGTACAGAGATGACAAGAGAAAGGAGAAGACACAAGTAGTCATTTTCTCTAATCTTTGCATACAGTTTGTATCACAAAGAGGCTCCGGCTTCATGCAAAGAAACACAAAGGCTTCTACTTTTCCATCCTCCCCTCTGACTTCTCTCGTTCCTCTTTCACGAGTTCTTCCTATCCTTCGCCTCGCCTCGGTTTTGCTCGAGGCCAGTTTCTCTCTATGCCACCAGAACACATTTTGTAAGTTTTTCTGTTTAGTTTTGTGTCCTCGTCAACGTGAAATGGAAAAACAGCCAGTGAGAGACAGAGTGGTGGGAAGTTTACAGATTAGGCGTTTCATTAAAGACGGGGGAGGAGGGGGGTCAGCTGAGGGACGGAGGAGGAAAAGAGGGAGAAAAGTAAAAAGGAAATGTGATACGGAGATAAGCTGAAGGAGCAGAGACGGAAGGCTGGAGAAGCACTCAAAAAAGGAGAGCGAGCACAGGATGGGGGGGGGGGGGGGGGGGGGGAAAGAAGGTTTAATTTAAATTACAAAAGAATATTGTCCTTTCTATCTGCAATTTAATTATCTTTCATTGACACAGTTAAAAGAAGCAGGCTTATTAAAAAGCAATTTCTGTGACGTCCTTGTCAAGCAGACTCTTACCAGCCAAACAGGGGGGCGAGAGAGAGGGAGAAAGAGAGAGAGGGAGAGAGGGAGAGAGAGGGAGAGGGAGAGACTAAATGCTGATGATGTCGACCGAAGCCATTAAACAGTAGCTTTAGGCTAAAGAAAGACAGAGTGTCGTTTGATGTTTTAACCATCACAGCTCAGAGGGAGGAGGAGGAGAGCATGAAACACACGGTCATGAGATACACACGCGTACGCAAGTCACTGTGGGTCAGAATTGTTGCTGCTGAAGCTCCGTGCCACATTCCATTCTCCCTCCTGCACCGCCAATCACACACACACACACATCAAACTGTGCATACATAAAACACAGCAGAGTGGAATGTCAAAATCTAATTATTCTGAATGAAATCTGGCCTCTGAATTATTTATAATCACATCCCTCATGTTCTCACAAGTGCACAGTGCCCTGGGGGCTTAAGTGTGTTATATGACACCAATATCTGCTGACATTTGCCTCGTGTTTTCGCACCGGCGTAGTGTCAGATCCTCAGAGGAAACCTGACCTCACGTTTTAAAACTGTGAAGAAAAGCCGGTTACGTCGGGTAACCACAGGCAACCGGAGCATCCTGTGCCTGCGCTGTCACACCGCATCTCTGGCCCAGTGACTTGCTACTGATCACTTATCTTCCTACGACATCCGCGTCCGTGTTTCTCCCCAAAAAGGCGACAAGAATTAGTAACAGGAAACGGCATGAGATTGAAGCATTGTTTGTATTTTCTACAATATTTCAATATTAGCTGAGAGCTGCCGATTTTCCTCTTTGAGTACAGACACACTGACACCCATCTCATCACTGACCTTCCTCCAGTTGGTTCTCCTCAGCTGGACCTCGGGTTTGTACTCCTTCTTAGGCTGGAGTCCAAAGGGCAGTGCGACCGGAGCAGGGGGACCCCAACCTCCAAAAGGTGGAGGAGGGGGTAAACCAGGAGGACCGGGCGGTGGTGGGGGTCCCATACCAGGCGGGGGCGGCGGGGGTGGGGGGCCTCCCATACCAGGGAAGAGTGGAGGCGGCGGAGGTGGGGGCGGAGGGCCCGGCATACCTGGGAGGGGCGGAGGGGGCGGCGGAGGCGGAGGACCTGACATACCTGGGAGGGGAGGGGGCGGAGGGGGGCCAGGCATTCCAGGCATTCCAGGAAGCGGTGGCGGAGGAGGAATATGGGCGAAGCCTGGAAGTGGCGGTGGAGGAGGGGGCGGGGGCGGGACCATGCCATTCTGGCCAGGGAGCGGTGGGGGTGGAGGGGGCAACCCCTGCGTTGACACGGGAACGGTGACGGTGACGACTCTGGTCTTGGCCTCTTCCAGATCCTTTGACAACTTCTCAATCTGGAAGAGGAGAGAGGAGAGAGGAGAGAGGGAAATAAACATGAATGCGTCTCCTATGTAACTGTGGGCCATGCTCTTAATTAAGCGGCTTATATTGTCCTGAGGGACGGCTGTCCACTCCTGAACTAAGTCCTCTGTGAGCGTCTGAAAGCCATTAGGAGCTTACTGCGCAATTTGAAGCTGCAAATTGAAAAATGGGGCAATGAAAAGAAAAAAAACCTTCAATATGACAAAAGGTGTTTATGCTCATTTAAGGTGGATTTTGTGGCAAGTCCATAATGAAGAAACTTGCTAAACTGTAATGGAAATTCTCCAATTTAGTGGTAAAAACAACAGATCCCCCGTGCAGCGGGTTCCACATTTGTTTCCTATGGCGGCCCCCATAGGCTTCTCTTAATTGTTAGCAGTAGGAGTTGTAGTTTATATGCAAACTGAGGAGCGCATGTATAGGAGAAGATTTTCCAGTTCAAGCATCAAAGCGTCTGAATGTATCGCTACCAACTGTTTGTATCATTTTCCTCCGACTTTGAAAAGAGCAGACGTAAGAGTAATGAATGTTAAAGACCTCAGGGAGCGGCGTTCTTGGAGATGCGGCAGATGAAGCGTCGGGCGTAGCATCATACACCGGGACACTGAGAGATCTCTACATAAGAAGAAATCTTTGATGGGCAGCACCTCAAATAGAGGGAAAGTGAGCCATCTTAGTATGAGAAGCCTCTTTGATGCCTGGCTGTTGATGCTGGGGACTTTGGACAACTGTGTGTTTGCGTGTGCATGCCGGCGTGTCCGCGTGTGTGTGTCGATGTATTTTTGCTTTCGTGTGGTGAGAAGATGATTCCACTGGCAGTCAGTCAGTTTGGATGAAGCTCAACTCGCTATCTGTACAGTTCTGAGACACACACGCACGCAAACACACACAGACACACACGTCCGTGTTGTTATGACCGCATATGCCCACAGAAAGATCCTGGCAGATCCGTTGTGGTTCAGCTCGTGTGTGTTTGTGAGTCTGGGTGTCACTACGCAGCAGGGTCCAGCTGGTGTGGCAGAAGGACATTGACAACTAAACAATCCCCCCGTCTTTCCCTGCCTGTGTATGTGTACACACTCACGCAAACACCCGACGTCAAAAGTTGTGCAAGTGAATCGTGGAGTTTTGTGGGGCGCGATGGAACCCCCTCCTCTTTCTCTCATCTGTATTTTCCATTTCTTCATCTTTCATCTACACGTTAAAACTGTCAGTGCATTCCCCCACTTGTCCTTAATGTCTTAATGTCTTAAGGATATGGCTTGCTTCAGTTTTTCATCCTCTTTTCAAACCGTGTTAGCAGTCCAGGGGGCTTCTGCATTTGTGTGTGGGCGTGCACAGATCTCCAGACTTCACTCCTTTAAGCTTTGAAATACTTTACTTCTTCCGCTTTAGGGCTACATTTCTGTTCACTTGAAACTGATTAAATAATGTGACTCGACTGTTTTGATCTAATGTCTTGGTTCTCCGACAGTCACTGAGTGAAAACAGGTAGACATGTGCTGCACAACTGTGTAAGCAGAGTCGTTCTGGGAAGAGTGCGTACCAAACCGGGTCAGGGACACTGAACAGATTGGCGGGGGGGAAAAAAACCCTCTCCAGAAAGTTCTACATTCCTCATTCTATTCTATATATACTTGACTGAATACATTTACATTTTGAGATATTTCTTGAGAGAGGCTTTCAAGCCCCCTATAGACTGGGCTGTGTACCTGCTGCTGCAGAGTGCTGAGCTGTTGCGCTAGCCCCTGGTTCTCCCTGTCTTTCTCTTGCTTGGAGGAGGCCAGCTGGTCCTTCTCTTGGCTGAGCTCCTGCAGCTTCTGCTCGTAGTCTCCCTCCAGTTTTTTAAGCTCCACCTGCAACTCGTGGCGCGCTGTCAACTCTGTATCCAGCTAACGCACACACACGGGGAGACAAGGCTCGGTTAGTCAGAGACAGATGGAGACACACACACACAGGAAATGTACAGCTACTACCAAATTGGGTTTCCTAGAATAACGTCGGAAGACCTTTGAATGACCTTCAAAGCTGAGCCGTGAAAATAAATGATGATTGAACAAATAAAGAAACTGCTAAAAGGCGTGTGTCCACATCTTCATCCTCTCTCCTTAAGCTGCAGCAGTTTCCATATTCATATTCATTTCAATGTTCCAAACACAATTTCCTGTCTAGTGCTTTCAGTTCAACTACATAATTTGCACTTCAAAAACTGGCGTGGAATAAGTGAGGACGCTACAGTGTCCTTACACCGGCTCACCACTCCAGTCTCCGTTTGAAGACTTGCAAACCCATGAATGAGAATTGTTATTATCTCAAAAAAATGGGGATTCAGTATTTAAACAGATGAGCACATGAACAGAACGGGGCTGACGCATAATCTCTAGACAGCCAATCTGTTTTTCTCGCATGAAGTGCCCAGACAGCCCCCATCCCTAATCCCTGCCAGGGAGACTGACTGCAATTACCCCATCATAGACAATTACCACTATGGGGTGCCTGCGAGCGTGGTCAATGCGATATGATTCCAAAACGCGTCTGTCTCATTGTAAATATACACGTGCGCTCGGCGAATATGATTCCCAGAGCGATCGCGTCGGTGTGCCCGAGTGAAGACCAGTTTCAGCTCCCGCTTTACAATTATCTTGTCACTTCTATAATGGGACAGAAACACCGGGTAGCGGCGCACCGCAATCAAGGCATTTGCCCCACTGTGTGAATGTGTGTGCGTTCTCTGTACGTGTGTGGCAGTGTGGCATTTACTGCTACTCAAAGATTTACGTGTCTGTCAGATGAGAGACTTCTAACTTTTCAAGAGAAGTGAGAAGTGTTTTCTTTGATTTTGCACCCATATGAATGTGTTTTCCTACGCTAAATACATCAATGTGCATGGTACATAAGCATGGTAATACATGAATGAATGTTTATGTACAGTAGTGTGTGTATTTCACCTTCTTCTCAAGCTCAAAGGCCTTGGCCTCGCTGGTTTCTACCTTGGTCTGGTCCACCATGTTGTCTGGAACCAAAGAGGACAGAGAAGGAGGTTAAAGGTTTGTGGGTAAGAGAAGGGATTTCACAGTGTATCTGCACACGTGTAACGGACGAGCAGGTGATTGAGGGTCCTTCTGTCGACACAAAGTCAAGGTGTGTGTGACGATTGTGGTGGCGTCTCATTTTCAATAGGATGCAATCTGACGCATGATGCTTTCAAAGCTCCCACACAGACGCAGTGAAATGTATTCTGCTGATTTTTGTATTAAACTCTTTTTTTGTCATTGCACGAAACGACAGAAAGGCCATAATGAGAGCATAATTGATCAGTGTGACCTCTTACTGAGAGTCAGAGTTTGTAACTTTCATCACATTCAGAACTTTCTTTGTGTCTATAAATACAGAAGGTATTTTGTGATTAACTTGAACAACTTTAATTTCCATGTGCACGAGCAATGTTAATTAAATGTGAAATTAATTATAAATCCTGCTTGTTCTCCGTAAAGTGTGAATACACCCACACCCAAACAACAGTAAAGAAAGAACATTTGGGGAATTGGCAGGGATGAAGGATTGCTCGCTTGCCAGAGCTGATTGCACTGATGATCCAAAGTGTTAACGTATCTATCAGACATCTTAAAGTCATTTTCATTTCTGTGATCTACAAACAGAGACTGAGTATGAAAAGCTGGCTGCATTTCTTAATTAACTGCTCGAGTGGGTTGTAGGCGATATAACACTACGGCCAAATGTCTATTTATATAGAAGTTTCTTCTACACCATCATTAGATGTTACCGGGTCAACAAGCTCCAAGTCGGAGTAGTGGATGACTCCGCTCCGTGTGTGTAAGCATTTAATTTCTCAGCTACGGGTGAGTGTGAGGTTTGAAAGAGGAAAGTGTGAAATTTTCTCCTCATTACATCTCAACTCTGAGTAACAACTCGACTAACCGACGGGATACTTTTATATCATAACTGTGGGGTTTAAAGGTGGTCGAGTGCCCGTGGGCCTACTGGGCATGTACAATAAAAGAGCCAATTAACATGGAGATGAACGCCACGCGAAGTGATTGGATCAAGGATGGCGAAACCGGAGAGGAAAGAGGAGAAGGGAGAGCCGGGAGGGGAAAACTAAGAAATTACATTCAATTGCATAGAATTCTTCCGCTGCGAAGACCAAGTTGAAACTATGCAACCTATCTCTAGATAAGCTTATGAGCATAAAATGAGAAAGCTGTGCCAGGGAAGGCTTTGGCTGGATGAGAGAATCAGTTAAGAATGTTTCAGCCCACATATCATTTCTGAGTGTGCATTTGTGTACGGGTTTCCATGGTTATTATTGGATCCGTTATGGAGGGGGGGGGGTTCTTCTGTCATGGTGGCACAACTAAATGGGACAAACTTTGAATAGGAGATGGGAGATGGGAGACAGAAAGTGTGTGTGTGTGTGTGTGTGTGTCTGGTGGGGGGGGGGGGGGGGGGGGGACTGTGTCGAGAATTTCAGAGTTCAAAGAAAAACACTAAATAATGCATGCAGGGCAGAATTGGGCTGCTTTCCACCGATAATAACTCTGGCAGCCATAAAGGAGGCCAACCAGCCCGTGTACGAGAGAGAGGGAGAGAGGGGAGGGAGAGAGGGAGAGAGAGAGGGAGGGAGAGTGTGTGTGTGTTTCAGGCCGCATTTAGAAGCAGTGCAATTAGAGTCTCCTGCAGTGAGCAACACAGACATGCTATAAAGGAGTATTGAACTCTTGAGACACAGTCCAAACTGCTCTGGTTTAGTTCACAACAGTCAGTAGGTATTTTAAAGTCCAAATTCAGAAGAGTCAGTCAAGATGCTCAAATCCAGTGTTCGCACAAATATGCAGTGTTTTTTATTTTGTGTGGTAGCATAAACAAAGGAGGAGGAAGAGGAAGAGGAAAATGAGCTGAGGAGGTGATAACATGGAGCAGTGGTGGTCATGACCTCCGGAATTCAGTCTGTCTATCTCTCAGTCGGGGAGCGGGATCCATTTCTAAAACATCCACCCTGCAGTGAATAGGGAGATGCGTAGAGATACATACTAACAGGATCTGAGCAGTGCAGTGCTGTACGACGATGCAGGCTTCACTCATTCACCGATATGGAGAAATGACAAACGCCTGCTTAACTGCGCGATGTCATTCTGCCTCGAAGGGAGTGTGAGGTTTTCATAAAGGTGTTGTCATCGTAATGGAGAGCATTTCTTACCGCCACCCTATCAATGTCAAAACCTGTAGCGCAAATGAGCCCGTAGTGACCAAGAGGCCCTCTTTGCCTCCCCCGTGTGGAGTTTCTAAGGTACTGCGCTTTGTTGATACTACAGTGTGAGTTGTTGAGGTGGATATCGACATTAAATAGCTTTAGAGCGGATCTTTTGCCGCAGAAAGCTGTACCCGAATGCTAATAGGATTGATTTAGGAATGGCAGGAAGTCAAATATGCGAGAACCTTTTACGCCCAAAGAGTAAACAGTGGCGATCAATTCCTGCTCTGGGATTTTAGTGCTGATTTGCCCTTTGCTCTGCCAGAATCTGTGTATTTAAAGCCACTTTGTGAGGCCCTGATGATGCATTTGAACCAATCTGCCTCGTTTGATCAGCAATCAAATGCTTTCCCAGATCAGATAAGGAATTGTAAAAATGTATTATATCTCACCTATTAAGCCCTCAATGTCCAGACTGAGGTTGCGGCACTTGAAGTCCGGGTCTGCTCCATTCCTGTGAAGTACGATCTGAGCAATACACTCGTCGATCAACTTGTAGTATTGAGGCCTGGAGGCAAGGAGACGGAGAGATGGAGAGACGGGTTGTAAGACAAAGAGATACAGAAAGAAGAGGAGACAAAGGGGACAATAGTGAGGGAACGAGTAAACAGAATGTGATATTGGCAGAAAAGGACAATCGGCGACATAATGTGTAAAGCCCACGATGGCAATTAAGATGGTCAGTTCCAACATGTGACCGTGACGACGCGTTAACACCAGCGAGGCTACGTTACACCGTATAAGCAGAGTGTCGATAGAGGTCCTTTCACACGGGCTTTGTCACTTTGTCTAAGGCCGCGATTGAAATTGTCTGTCCGTCTGAGCGACAGACTGAGTTTCTTTGCGAAGATTGATTGTGTGTGCAACTGTGTGAGTGTGTGTGTTTGTGCATGTCCATCACTCCGTGTCTGATCAAGCCAGTTTCACACAGACACTCAATTTTGGCGGTGTCGTATTCCCTGACCCCATTAGATGCTGCCAGAGTCACAAGCTCAATACTTTTTTGCTCTCTCTCTCTCTCACCCTGTCTCTGTTAGTCTTCCCATCTTTGTCCAACCCTTACTCGCCCCTTCCAAAGCTATGATTTACCCGTGGAGCGAGAGAGACATCTAGTGTCATTGTGGGAAACTGTTTTGGCAATCAAATACATTTGCAAGTGGTCAAATCTTTCATAAACCTCATCATATAGAAAAATGTACTCCTCAGGCTAAACTCATTTGGGCTAAATACACCCATAATAATCCAGACATTATTTAACTACGTGTTACAGCTCTCAACTGGGCGAATATGTAAGGACATCAATCCAAGCCTGTGACTGACTGACTGCGTTTGTGTTGTGCTTATTCCATGAATTGTATTCTAAATCTCTCTGGCCTTCATCTCTGCACATCTAAGAAAGAGAAAGAGCAGGTAGCAGCAAATATTACACGGTGTGTATGTGCAGTATTGTTTCATTCATTCCCACACAAATGCGACGCCTCCATTCCCCGCACCTCCCTCTCTCTCTCTCTGTACCGTCTACCTAGCAATTTACCTCAACTCTCCATTTCTTCTTGCGTTATTGTCTCTCCTTCCACCTCTTTTCTCTTTTCATCTCCGTAATTACCGAGCTGTATTTTCTACCACTCTTTCTCCCTCCCTCAACCAAGTCCGTGAAAGACTACTTCAATTGTGTTCCAATGGCTCACCCGCAGAAGGAAAGCAGGAATGGAGGAAAGGAGAGAGAGAGAGGTGGGGGGGTTAAAACACTTCAGTCAAGACCACTTGATTGGGCAGTGGCAGGCACGATAAGAGTGGACAAAGAAACCATAGAGCAGATCTGTAAAGTGTATGTTCTGTAAGGTATCACTTCTTCTGTTGCAGTACGGATGCAAACCTGATTGGTAGCTTCTCAGCCTTTCATCCTGTTATTCACCATTTCCTCCCTCAAACCCAGCGTGTAAACAGACCGTCAATACCATCAAGGCAACACCCAGCATCCAACTCCAGCAACTCTGTCCCTGTTTTCCGTTATTCAAACTTAGTCCACTTAAATACGCCTTGTGAAGTTAATGCATGCGTGTGCGTGTGCACACGCAACAACAACAACAACCCTGTCAACACGTAACTCCTGCTCGCCCATTATTCCGCTCCCGTCTGCTCCTTCAATCATTCTCCGTTCTCCTCTGCTCTATCTTCCCAGCTAAACATCCCCGGGGCATTGGGAGAGACATTAGCATATTTGTGGTGATAAGAGGCGATGGTGCTCATTTCTATTAAAATAGAATTGGACTTCTTTGCATGTATTAATTTCACAGCTTTGGAAGGGTGTGCTGAAAAACAAGTAAATAAAGATGGAGGAGAGCAGGGGGGGAGGGGGGAGGGACTGTGGGGGGGGGGGGGGGGGGAGTGAGAAGACACTTTTCTTTCTACTTCAGGAAACTATTTTGGTATTACCTATTTCTTTTGTGGAAACTGCAGAAGAAAATTGTTGCTGTCGATCGGCAAAAGCTGCTAGACGCTGATGATAGGACGGGGAGATAAAAACCTGATGACCCAATCGCTCTACACTGATAATGTCTATTAAAATTAATATATTTCGGGGATGAGACGACTGGTGTTTTTTTTGAATAATGTGAAAAACATCACCAAACATTTAGAGGTCATATGTTTAACTTAAAGAATACAGTAGATTGTGTGTGTGTGTGTGTGTGTGTGTGTGTGTGTGTGTGTGTGTGTGTGTGTGTGTGTGTGTGTGTGTGTGTGTGTGTGTGTGTCTGTGTACGTATGTGTGTAAACGTGTGCGAACGTGTGTGAACGTGTGTGTTTGTACGTGTGTGTGTGTAAGCTACCTGGCCATGTAGTCATTCCGAATCAACAGCAGGTGTTGCATCAAAGAGAGGAAGAGGCCTTCAGCCTTGGAGTCCTTCACCGTGTTGACCAGGATCTCCATCACCTCCCTCACATCGGTGGAGCAACAAACGTTAAGGCCCAATTACAGCAATCAGACACAGAGAAATTATCAAATGAGCAGCAATCTGATACCGTCTGTAGCGAGCTCATAACACTTCATGCAATATTTCCACAAATTGGTTCAATCACTGAAATGTGCCTTCTAGATTAATACCACAACATTGCTATGTCACTGAGACACCTGGTGTTAAAAACTGGAACTGTAATTCACAAGCAGCAACGAGAATAATAGGAGATATAACAGAGACATTCAAGAACTACTTTGTCATCCTAAAGGTGCATAAACATATTGT
Source organism: Genypterus blacodes (assembly GCF_046128005.1). Taxonomy (NCBI): domain Eukaryota; kingdom Metazoa; phylum Chordata; class Actinopteri; order Ophidiiformes; family Ophidiidae; genus Genypterus; species Genypterus blacodes. The sequence continues at coordinate 2,013,355 of NW_027466902.1, read as the reverse complement.
ATAAAATTGCAATTTTAGAATTTGCTTCATCTTTAAGCAACTATTATATAATATTATTTAAGGAGGTTAAAACAGTGAATGAGGAGCACTCGTGACATTCTAATTTCTTTGTAAACATCACTAAACATTACAATCTGAGACAGTGTAATTTGACAAAGTGTGTATTAGAAGAGGAGCTTATACAGTGCATTTTTTATTTCCCCTATAAACTCCTAACTCCTCTAGAGAGACTGTTCCTATGTCCTAGTGGAAGGATATTCCATCTCAATGCGGATGTCATCAAGACGTGCTTTGAGCTCCTCTGAGTCATCTTCAGCCTGATCATCAAACACGCTCAGTTGCACCCTCAGTTCTTCATTCTCTATCGACCTCACGTCCTGCAGGGACACCAATGAAAAGGCGAGGGGAAGAAAGGCAAAAAAAAGAGAGTGACAATGGAGCTTCTTACGTTTGGACAGATGACAAAGTCCTGTCAGCCAGTCAGGAAGACAGGGCTGTCAATACGCAGGGAGACATCAAGAGGGCGACTGCCAAATGTGTGTTGCTGAGGAGATGGCAGTAAACTCAGTGGGGTGGATCAAGAGTGTGTTTTCTGTACCGTCAGCAGTTCTCTGAGTCCAAGTCGAAGTAGTTCAGAGCGAATATGGATCCTGAAGTCCAGCTCCTCTCCACGGCTGATCAAGGCGTTTATCAGTTGCATGCAGCCACCCTGCCAAACACACGGCGTCAAGTCGTCATAACCTCAAGGCTTCTTAGATAACTGCCAACACCAAGGCTTTGCACAGCGCAATATAATAATACCTGACAGCTTAACTAGGGTTTTATAAAGCAGTTGGGTGTGAAACAAAAGCACTCAAGGGGAATTTGTGCCGTTTGTGGCGCAGTACGTATATGTGTACCTTAAGAGCAATGCTGTTATTGCGCATGCCGGACAGGAGAGGCTGAAACCTTTCGATGTCCCGTTTATCGGCCTCCTCTGTGATGGCCTCCAGCACACGCTCGTGACTGCAAATGACACAAAGTTATGCAGCTCAACAAAAATGCACACACAGTAAATAAACTTCCTTATTTCTCTGACCAATAGAGTTATTGGGATTTGATTTCATTGACTGGACGGAGGGGTGTTGAGAGGTTGATATTTGATCACTGTCACATTGCTAATTATTGCCAATGGAGCTTCACAATTCATAGATGTGGAAAATTGGACAAATGGCTTTTAGGTGTTTGGCAGACAAAGCTGTTCAGGGCCATGAATTCCCTGGTCAAACTAAGGTGGCGCTCCCTTCTCAGTTATACTCACAGGTTGTCCGGGTGTTCCAAAATGGAGATGGCAGAGAGCAGCTTCACAGCATCCACCATCATATGAGGCACCTTGGGGTTAATGGCTCTGACCAGCAGAGGAATCCCCACATCTGACTCCAGCATGGATTTCAGACCGTACTGCAGAGCAGGGGGAGAGAGATAAAGCATAATTAGAAGTCCCTTAAAGGCTTCCAGGGGGCAAAGCCAAAATATACTAGAGGGTCTGTAGCATCTAGGGAACAGATTCAGTAAAAATAGGACATAGTTTGACTGAACTTGCAACAGACTGTGCTTGGTTTACCACAACAACTCTGTCAGAAGTGCAGATTGAGATGAATTGCAGCATTATTTGAAACAGGGCGACAGTGGAAACAATCACATCACACTGCCCTCTAGTGGAGATATTGTGACGATACGACCAGGACAGTCTAGTAGTGTGTTGTATAGTCTCTAAAAATATTAGGAATTGAATGCAATCCCTTTTTCAGAAAGGGTAAACATGTCCTGTGACAGACAAGTATCTCACCTTGTTGTTCATAAAAGCTTTGAGACAGCGAATGATCTCGTGTTGACATTTCACCCCCATGTTTCTAGCAGGGGAAAGAGCACAGAATGACGTTACAAACAAATGACATTCCATTGCATATTATACATATAGTATTTTCTGGTTATGGTGTCTTACGGGTACTCGTCTCTCTCCTCCTGTAGTCTTTTAAGCCGAGACAGTAACAGGACTAGGCCTTCATCTCCAAAGTTTTGCACCCAACTAGAAATGAAAAGACCGAATCATTTGCAAAACATGTGAAACATCATAATCACTTAAACGTGAGCTTAGCCAGCATAGATTCCTGCTAATACAGGTCATATATTAAAGGGAAATGTATTGTACAAGACTGAAAAATGCAGGCAGTTTGATGATATAGCTTAAGTTATGGTGCAGACATAAAAATCAATGAATCATAAAATTAAATTCCAAAGACTTTTAAACTGGAACCCCCGAGGCTTGCTTGAAATGCCAAGAGATGTAAACACTCATTAGTTTGCATTCTCAGTAATATCAGCTTTACGTGTGGTTGTTCAGTAACATCCATTACAGATGTCACAACATGTCCCAGACCAGTGGATTTGCTTTAGTTCTAATAAGCGTTTGGGGTTCGGTTTGTCAGACGTGGCTCAACTATCACTGCTAAGAGTCATCCATCCACTTTAACCCTACATGGATTCAGCTGTTCCCTTGGCATGTTAATGTTTCTCATGCATTGTTCTGCATGGCTAAAAAAAAAACAATGGGTTTTTACAAAAACCTGTAATTATTTCAATCTGCATGTAACTATGTGCGTGGTTCTTGGCTCATAGAGTCGGGGAAAAGCGTCCTTGCAAATAACAATAATATCCAGTTTGCTGCCAGAGAACAGTGACAATTAGAGACAAATACAACCCTGGACACACCCATGCAGAAAACCCCCCGTCACACACATGTACCCTAAACTGCATTAGCACATGCTAAATGTTGATCTGTGTGTGTTACCTGACAGGGTTGTTGTTGAGTGACACTCTGAGAGACTCCAGGCAGCCCAAGAGTTGACCGTCCCGAAGGTCCGACTTCAAGTCCTGGATGTACATCCTGGCTGATTTGGAGCTCTCCCTCTGGTTTTGGCCCTGTTGAGCAAATACATAAAAGCAGCGCGCACAAACGCACACACACAATTACACACAGTTATATCTGTCTTTTGAGAAGATATAATTTGGTGTCATTTCCACAAGGAAACATGACTCCGGGCCACTGAAGGCAATAGTCGAGGCTAATTTGAAAATTCTGACGTGCATAACTAAACGGCGCTGTGTGTAGGATTTTCTCTTAATAGGCTTATTTCACGCTTAAATGAACTGTGATAGCAACCATCTGTGCTTGCTTATGTAGGTCCTTTGGGCGACTCACTATCAGCATATTTGATTATACACCTGCTGCTTTTGAAATATTATTTAGCCGACCGCAAGAAAGGCAGCTGGTCATAGTCGTACTGATACAGTTATACTTTACACACACGGGGTGTCACAGAGAGGCCATGACACAAACAGGTTAATTAGTCAAAGTCTAACCGGGTGAACACACTGATATAATGATTTACTTTAATCATGTGGCTACGGAAACGACTTTGTAAGACTCCAATGGACATGTGACTAAACGCTCCATGACGCTTATTTGAGTACTGACGGTTTTGGAGGTGTGGAGGTACTGGGAGACCATCTCTCGTTTGATGGTGATGTCTTTCGCTCGTAGAGGCTGCTGCTTCTCCTCGTTAAGGTTCATGTCCACCTGCGGTCAGACAGGAGACAAGAGAGGCAAGAGAGAAGACAAAAGGAACTAAGTAGGAGGGAGGGGTGAGGAAATTATTTAAAGAAAATGTAAAATATCATCTGTTCTAATTTACTAATTTACCATAAAACATATTCACATTGATGATCTCATTTTTCTTCAGCTATTCAAAAATGGTAATGAGGCAATGCACTTTGGGCCATAATGTGCTGTTAAGTGGAATATAGCAAACATTTCTGGACTATTCCGGAGAGATAATACTTAACCGATTCCCAGGAAAGTGACTCATTCATAACACAAGCACTTATACCGTCTGTCTGTCTGTCTGTCTGTCTGTCTCTCACCAGCATCTGTTCGAAGAGCTCCAGGACGTATTCGTCGGTATGATCATGCAGCATGGCACTCTGAGCATTGATCTCATAGTTGGCGGCTGAAGAGTGGCGCTGGCCCTGCGTGTGGCCCTGCTTCTCCTTGTCCTTCTTGATCCTTATACTGGTGAAACGCTCCAACTGGATGGACGGGTTGGAGAGGAAAGAGGTTCAGAAAGGGGAAGACGGCAAACTGTTCAGGTCATGGCAGGGCCAATAAAAGAGGGAAACAATCTCTGATTGGTTCAAAACTGACTTTTGAAACTGTTCAACTAAGGGAAACATCCATATAGAAAAACAACAGTCGGTCAACACTGGCAGCAGCAGAATATACGGCTCAAATTAAACAATTTTTCAGTATATATTGCTGTGACTACCTTATATGGGGATTTGTGAATAATTATCTGCCTATAACTCTTGACTACAGTGTGGCATTGTGCTCCTTAACCTTCCCTAATCCATGTGCCAAATATTTGATGCCGTCAGTGTTGTGTTTACAAAGCATCCGATGGGAGCGCGTCGCAGGACAAAACGCATCTAGCTGTGTGACAGTGGGGTTATGGCGGGTTAGGTTGGTGAAGCAGACAATGACGTGACATCTAATGGATGCAGACGCAGGCGTGTGAGGCAAGCACACAGCAAACATCATGAAGTGGTACCAAACCTACCTCATCAGGAATCAGCCGTTTCAGTTTCTGTAAAGTTCGGGTTGGAGGGAGGGAAAATTGGAAAGGAAGAGAAACCAAACAGAAGGCAGAGAGAGGAGTGACATGGGGAAGCAGATGGAAGGGAAAGAAAGAAAAATAATTAATTAGACAGAAATCAATTAATGGGAAATTCAGGAGTTCAGGAGATTGCAACAGAATTATTGAGTGATTCCTCACAGGTCAGAAGGGAATGCTGCAAGTCAATTCATGCAAGTGTCAATAAATCACTGATACAAATCTAACCAGAGATCAGAACACATCACAAGTCAAACAGTTGGATGCCAGACATTTAAAACAGAAATCACAGTAAATGCTTTAGGCTGGCGCTGGTAGGATTGCGCTCTGATACACACTTGCACATATTGGCCGCTAGGTGTCAGGCTACATCCAATAATGAGCCCCTGAGCACACAAACGTCAGCTGTACAGTGTGAAACCTGACAAAACCTTCACTCATGTCCTGACTGGTTCCAATCAGAGAGCATGAAGTCTGACACACACCGAATCTCTCCAATCACCTAATCAAAGATGGAGTCACATCGTGGGGACTGATTGCACATTTGCCTCGGATTCAAATCCGGAAGATGAGCCGTTCACTGCCACTACCGACTGCAGAAGGCAAGTTAAGCCTGACAGTGCTACGCTGGTTCACCAACAAACAAGACACAGAGGGATCTTTCAGCGCAAAACATCCTCAAGGCTCCTAAGCTCTCGCATCTGTAACCAACTGGCATAAAGCATTGTGGGTGACAGCTGAGACACAGGGATCTGAGGGCCAGAGCAGACACAACATCAACTACAGAACAAGATCCTCTTAACTTTAACACAGCACGAATATCAAATATCCACTTTCATGTCTGCTGATACCATATTAAAAACTGTCTCTGCAGTTTCTTGTAGTTTTTGCAAATGATAAAACTGTTGATATTGTCATTGCAACATAATTAGATGATCTCTCACAGACTTGGCTCTTATTGGCCTGTATCAAGTCTTTGTGCCAGAAAATCTTGTCCTATTCCTTACCTGTAAAACCAACAAAGTCACACAGCAGTGCCGTTTTCACGAATTTAGAAAAAACGTGTGACAAATGAACACAACTGCTGCTGCTTTGCTCTTTATTTACCTCGTCACAGCCAGCAGATTAACATACTGCAATTTCCCCCCCAGAGCTTCACCAGCACAAGGAACAAGGACGGTGTTATTGTCACAGGGAACAATGATGCCTTTCAGAACAAAACGCAAGGACGTTTCTTTAGACAAGTCGGTAAATGTTTGGCCGTCTTAAAATGACGGTCACATTGGCTGCCAAATACATGGAACAAGTTTTTTTGATGACAAACATGACAAAACTAGTAAGTCTTTGTCTGAAACCCAAATCCTGTCCCAACTCTCTCCAAACAAGTTGCACTTATGGTCACATCTCAGTTATTGAAGTCACAACAGGAATTTTAGCAGCAGATGAAATCACTTTCCCCATCCCTGAAAGCTCTGACACGAGGGGCAATGAGGAAGCATAAGTGATCTAAAACGTCTTAGACTAACTTTTTGAATAATACACTCTGCACAGGTGCTTTACGTGGATATTGGCCGGGTGTGTTCAGGTGTGAAAATGGTCAAGGTGTGGATTTCTCCCTCACTAACAGGCTTTTTGCCCCACTTTCTGAAAGACCTGGCACCAGCCCTTCCACCTTGGTCAGCTACAGCACACTGCAGACTTTCATCTTCACCGGTTCCTTTTTCTCTCCCTTCCCCGGCACTACACACTTCAACAAGACAATAATTGCTTTATACAAACGCGCAGGAGAGGATAGAAAGCCATTGTACTTGATTACCAACTTAACAAACATGTCAAGAATCCCCCTGCTAGCGTTCTTGTTCCATTATGGCCTCCGAATTAATTTGGAGGGCTGACAGAAAGTCACAAAGAAACAAAGTGATGATCGTACCGTGGAGATGTCCAATATATTTAACGCTGTACTAAATCAGCTTCCTTAACTCAATTAAATCCATATTATCTGCCCAGAAGTTAAATGGTGCTAAAACAGAATTCAGAGACTAAAAGCCTAAATTAAAACTTGTGTCATGTATAACTGTCCGACTCATTAGTTAGTTTGTTAACATTTTGAAATGTTTCACTTTCCTATGCTGTAGGCTTCTGAGAGGACAAATGTATGCAGGAAGGTATAATGGCTTAGCAGTGGATAATAATAACGATGTGTAAACATTTTATCATATAGCTCATCTCAAAGCCCCACAATGGGATACACAGTGTCTCTCTCCATTGCATGCCATTGCCAAGAGACCCTTATAACGCAAACAAATATTAATAAAATACCTTAATTTCCTGCCAAATGTAAACCTAGTAAACAAAGTGGTTCCAGAGGGGGGTTCTTGCCAGGCATATTCTACTAAGGGATATGGAATTAATACAGTAAAATTTACCAACATTGTCTGTACTGAGTTTTTAATTAACTCTAGCTAGATCGTTATTGGCAATCGGGATTTAGCTCTGGGTCCAAAACTCCTTTCATCTCCACAAGCAAGCAAACATAGGGAAAAGGAACGCAAATGTTGGATTGGAGACCTTTCAACTCCTCTCAAATCAGTGTGGGACAAAAATGACAAGAAAATGTCTGGAGGAAACAAGTTTAAACTGAAGCTTTAGGATTACAGAATATAAACACAAAAGTTACAGCAAAGTTACAATTTCAATGGGATTTGGAATGTCACATTTAAACATTGCTGTAAACATATACAGTATATGTATGCATATGCTAGTGACCCTTTAGGAGCAGCTGACTAAATACCCAAAGTAGTAATAAATGTGGCTGTCATGTATTTTTAACACAATATTGTGGAGCTTTTGTAATCGCCCTGAGGCTGTAGTAGTTTAGAAGAGGAGCTCTGTCCTCGTCATGTGACTGCAGCTGCTCTGCAGTAGATGGGTGACAGGTAGAGAGAGAGAGAAAGATGGGAGAGAAAGAGAGAGAGAAAGAGAGACACAGAGAGAGAGAAAGAGAGACACAGAGAGAGAGAAATTGAGGGAGAAAGACAGACAGAGTGATAGAGATAGAGAATGAGAGAGAGATGGTCGATTAGGGCCTGAGCAGCGTCAAGAAAGATGTTTCCGCTTACACAGCGTCCATTAAATAACACACTCTCAGACTCCACACGCACGCGCGCGTGTGGAGTACCGAGCAAGACCATGTTGGAAAGAAAGTGATAGACATAAAAAAGAGCGACAAAGTTTGTGAAATTTAACAGAATGTGGAGTTCTGCTTTCATCATACAATTACAGATAAGACAAAGCGCACTGAGGTCAGGAAGTATAAACAGGAAACCATCAGAGATATCGCCCATTATCTGAATTTGTCTACATCATTTCTGCCTGGAGAGAATGGATTTTAATTGCCACAAAATGCGGCAAATGTTGGAGCAAACACTCATCTATCCTCATACTTAATGTCACTGTTCATCCATCTCCATAACACTGAGAATACACACAACAGCTGCATCCATCACAATCTCAGACAGAGAAACTTCTTCTGTGTTTAATGTAATCACATAACTCACATCACAGTCAACAACTAAAATACACTACATCATGTAAGTGTATGATGTAATGTATATTGTCGTGTATTTTGGTCATATAACTCAGAGCTGAGAATCACAAAGAGACGTGTTTGTCTTATGGAAAGATGTCTGGGAGTCAAATTGAAATAATGGAACATTATGGTCCATGTTGCGTCTCCAGGACGACAATAAATGCATTTTAGTAACGTTATATTTAATGGTCACAATCTGTCACCAGGGTACTTAAGTAGGCCCGCCATTGCAGATCACTGTTCCAAGTGCCCATTCAAGCAATTGTCAGTAGTACACAGTTTAGTGAAATTGCAATTACAACAGTTAGATTTAATTATACATATTAAAACATCATTCATTCCACCTTAAGTGTTAAAGTCACAAAAGACACAATGTGATCAAAACAAGTGAGCAGACTGTGCAGCATCCCAGCAAAGGTGAAATGAGGGTCATACAAATACAACACCTGTAAATACACAATACCACGTGACACGCAACAAACATGTCTAGGTAAGAACAGAGAGGGGCAGGGAAAGCAAAGCTACTGTAACTGTATCAATGCATCAATCTGTGATGATTAGATTTGTTATAAATTGTAATCGTGTGGACAGTTTGATGCTTATCAGAGGGTTTACTCAACCTCATAGCATTTAGAGGTCAACTGAAACAGCACTAGACCGTCTCCACTGCTTGCTCCATACATATGAGAGCTTGAAAATAAGAAAAGCTAACCCTGTTCAAAGAACACAACAACATGGTCGATATTTGTTGAAGCTTTGAAGGCCTGTAGATGAATGGAGGTGCTGGAAATCTGACTCACACTCACTCAGCTATCGCTAAACATCTTGTATTGAATAGCAACATGACGCAAATCAACAACAAGGTAAACAAAGACCAAATCTTCATCAAATGTATATTGGAGAAACACAACACAAGAAATGTTCACATGGGTTTGGTCCTTTCATTTTTTTGTATGCATGCAGTGTTGAAACAGTGTATGTTGTTTGGAATGTCACCATGACTACTAACTACTTATGATAACAAGTAGGGGAGAGAAGAAAGTACTTGAGCAGGCACACCCAGATACGCATGAAATGAAAAGTTTCCTGTTCACTAGGCAGACACACACACACACACACACACACACACACACACACACACACACACACACACACACACACACACACACACACACACACACACACACACACACACACACACACACACACACACACACACACACACACACACACACACACACACACACACAGATAATATAGTTCCAAGAAGATAAAGATAAGTAAATGTTGACCTGTGTTTTCTACAGAGTTCTTTGTGTAGGTTGGGTTGTTTACAGTTACATGTACAGATGCATTTGGCAGACGTACATCTGTGATCTGAACACAACACAAGCAAAGATCTGGTCCGGCTAGAACAACAAGAGTAAGTGCCAAGAATATTGGTTCTAATCAAAGGTAGTTGTCTGTAGGCCAGTATACGTAGAGAGGAAGACATTAGATATGAAGGTGTTCACCAAACAGTTGGGTCTTTAACTGTCTTTAGAAGACAGAGAGGGACTCAGCGGGGACTCACAAAGGAAAAGTGTCTGGCTAGAGATTTAGGGCCTCTTTGTGGTGGTGGCACCAACAGCTGTTCCTTGGCAGAGCAGAGTGCGAGTGAGCATAAACCTGAATGAGGGGGTTCAGATAAGTAGGTGCCATAATTGGATGCTGATTTGTAGGCAAACATCAAGGACTGGTACTTGATGTGGGGAGCAAATGGTAGCCAATGGAGGGGTATGAACAGAAGAGTGGGGTGTGTGGGAGAAGATGAAGTTACATGAGGAACTTTTTCTGCACAGACCCAGGTTTCAGTCAGGGGGAGCACCTGTATGTCAGATAGCGCAGCTTAGCCTTGAAAACATTTTTTTTTTCAGTTTTGTTTACAGCTGCCTGGCAATTCTGCAGGCATGAAAGAAAAAGAGGTGGGAGAAGAGTAGGCCCTTCTATGAGAACAGAGATTCTTAGGATTAGATTGTATTTTGTGAGAGAAGCATTTCTTTCTGTAACCCTGGATGACTGGAACACATTGATAGCACGTGGCTAAATGGGGGCAGACAGGAGAGTACAGTTATAGTCACTTGTCAGTGTCCTTGCTCACACAGGTAGGCTGGCAGGTCTTTAGAAAAAGGTTTCCACATAATAGGGCTGATGCTAAAGCACTGTATAAGTGCTACAATCTGCTCAATCAGAACTCTTTACCACAGCTGAATCACAGCTTGTTCTTTAATATTAATACATTATTTTGACTGAATCATGCATTAATGTATATCTATGTATATTGATTACATTGTGAATGTGAACACGTGTCAGCTGAGTCACAATCCTGACTGAGGTATGCAACTGGTCCCCTGGAGACAAACAGTGCAGATATGAGTAAGCAAAGTAAGTCTACAGCAACATGGAGATGACATAATATTTCACACAGGCTCAAAGTTCAAAAGCTTCACGGTGAGCAGACCCACACCTGCCCCGTGCTGTCTGTGTTTGGTTGCTGCATGACAGTAGTCTAGTGACATTGATGAGAAGACAAAAACACGACTAGACCACATCCACCCCCCCATTTAAAACAAGGGAAGCTGCAGTAGCCATAACAGACTGTTTGGAAAGATTAACTTCTTAGGCTGACGCAAGAACTTTCAGCATTCAAATTTCAAACAAACAAAATAGTTCAGTAGTGAACATCGATCTAACCTGAAAGCGTATGATCTGTTGTTCAAGAGTGGATTCAACCATCATTACATTGTTCCTGATAAACTGGAAATGTCGAAATTGCAGTGTCATTCATTCAACTCCATGTTCTGCTTGTGTGACAGAATAAACCGTCAAGACGCCATGTGACAGGCACTCCTCTTAGACACATGTGGCTCCACAGCTCTGTAACGCCACAGTAAGTAGGGACATGACTGCTGGCTCTGAATGGAAGAGCTCTCATTGGGCCAGCAGAGTTAGATAAGAGCCCTACCCACCATGGAGCAATGACCCAGTGCAGAGAAAGGGAGAGAGCCGTACAAACACATCATCTGAATGTGCGGTGAAGGAGAAAAGCCTATAATAATCAACATTTAGCTACAACATGGACAAAGAGATTCGCTATGAGAAAATTTTGATGGCCCGAAAGAACTTATTACGTCAATCTTATTACATGTGCAACCTGCGACAGGCTTACACTATAACCAGCTACAAGTGCTAAAAATAGGATAACAACATAAACCAGGACACAGAACTCCATTCATCCATATGTACATGTGGGGTATTCATTTTCACACGAATAATAATAGATTACTCAAATCAAAACTTCCCATGCTGCGATCTGTGCCCTGAGGTCAGAGGTCAGGTCAGGTCAGTACACAAGCAAGGAAACCCTACCTACACACTAGACGTGCAGGCTACCGTCTGCTTGACTAATTAGCTAATCCATTAATCTTGTTTGGGTGAAAGCAGGAAAAGCTAAACATAATGGCAAATATGATCTCCCCTTATGTTTACAGGTATGGAGCTGAGACTCTACAACAGGAGCCTCCTCTCAGAGCAGTTCAGGCTGTCACACTAGGGCTGTGCAACTTCCACAGGATATTATAAAGAATGCTGACTGATGTGATATAACCAGCGGGGTGACACGAGCAGAGGAAGAGTACAATGGTTCACGGTGAGGTCCTTGCTGTTTACTGTGGTAGTGCTGAGACACACGGGGCACGATGAGATTACCTGTAATCTGTCAAGGTCAGACGAAGGACACCGTCAAATGATACTAACAAAGCACCCCAGACGATACAACCAAGGAAGACGCACACACACACGCACACGTCTTCAGTCTCTTAGTAATACGGACTCGTTGCAGTAGTTTGCAGACTACACAACACAAGATCAGTGGCATTAGACTTCATTAAAGGTCAAGTGCAATCACTAACCACTTCCACTTACAATTAGAACTACAACACCACTTGTTTTATGAACTTCCTACTACAATCAATCAGTAAGGAGCTATTCTTAGCATTACGCCTTGAATACGGTCCTGTAATCATATTTACTAGCCCACTGGTACCTCCTGGCACAATGGATGGAAAGACGGCGAGAAGAGAGATAAGGGTAAAACCCAAATGGGGAAGAATGAGAACGTATCCTGTTCGCTATTTCTGCACAACTTCCCGTCACTGCTCTCAGAATTTGAGCAATAATGTAGCGCCGTGAAAACACTGACATATTGACGTGTGTGTGTGTTCATGTACTTTGTACGCCCGTACACATCCTGCAAGTAAAGCAGAAGCAAAGGAGGGCGAAATGAAACTATGACTCAGAAGTAAATACTGGGGCGTTAAGTGCAGTTTAAAACAGATTTATTGCTATTGGAACATATTTTGGACCACCCCACGCAGACAAAAATAACTGAAATATAGAGACACGGGTGCTATAAATTGTTAGGCGTGTAGATTTTAAGACAATCAAATTCTACAACAGACATTCTAACAGGTGAAATGGATGTGCTTAAATATGAACTGGCTCTGAGCAGCAACGTATGCCCACAGGCCCTTTGCTAAGTGAGGGGAAATAAAAAGGCGACTGGAACAGAAACAAAAAAACTGAGACATGCCCGGTTTGTTTGGGTTACATCCTTCCTGTACCACGCTCGGCGACAAATCCATAGCAGCAGAACGCACAGCCCTCTGCAAAACTTTTGTACGAGGCCGTCTAACGAGGACGAGGGAGGGTTGTGATACGGCTTCTCCACAGAGGCCTGGGTTGTTATTGACAGACAAACAACGCGGCAACACCAAGTCAGCCTTCTCACACAATCAGCCCGAGGAGAGCAACTGTTTACAGAAAGTATTTTAGGACAAAACGTTTTCTGAAAAGAAATCTAGACGGACTCATCATACAAGTTTTCGCCTGCCGTAGAAATGACCAGGCATTCCGCACGCTAATCACATGACCCCGCCCACTACTTGGTCACTACCCCCCCCCCCCCCCCATTGACGCACAGTTAGGTCAGGAGCCGTGTACGGTTAGGGAAAGTCAGCTGTTGCACGACCGCAGTCCTTTCGTTATGCTTGTCCAATTCATCATCCATCACATAAACGTACACAAATGCTGGGATGGCCACCACCCTCCAAGAAGTGTTATTAAGAGGAAACACTACACTACTACAGAATGACTCAACTACTCACAGGGAAGGTTCTTTGTCCAACTAGTCCTACTTCTATCTTAAGTTATTTGAACTCAACATACGAAATGAGGAACAAAGACCAACAGTTTTCATTCAGAACACAAATGGGACAACCTCGCATTGTCAATCCAAATACGAAGTGACGCTTGCTTACTTAAATACGGGAAGCTATATATTTATTCTTTTTGTATTATTAAGTCCTCCATAGCCGTCACGCTGCCCACAACTTGTTATTATCTCTGACTGCAGCCACGGTCACGTACTCGTACGGCTTTTGTTAATCTACAGTGCAATCTCCCTATCTAACGCTACGCTTCCTTGCTTGCCGTCTCATTCTCTGATTTCTGTCACACTCACTTCCTCTCCCTGCATCTTGCTGTCATTTTCTCTCTGCCTCCCTCAGACTTCCTCATTGACGGCTCGCTCAGTTGTATTGCTTGCCCCATGCTCTGAATTCCTCCCCGTTCACTCTGAGCCAAGAGGCCCCTGCTACCACCCAGTCCATTAACCACTCTAGTTTCACACTGGCACTCAGTCAGCCTCCTCTCCAGCTCACAGTAAGCTCTTCTTCCTCCGAGATGGAGAGAACGCTAAACTGTGTGTGTGTGTGTGTGTGTGTGTGTGTGTGTGTGTGTGTGTGTGTGTGTGTGTGTGTGTGTGTGTGTGTGTGTGTGTGTGTGTGTGTGTGTGAAAAGGCAAAGTGTAAATGAGATCTACGAACTGAAAGCACAACTTGAAAGGTGTAAACTCGGTGGTTTGAAACTTCTTACATGAACTTCCTACTGTATCTGCTGAGATGGTTCTTCTAGTAAGGATATGCACCGGTGCACAATGGGACATGCAAGCACAAGACTTTCTGCTTGGATGAAGGTGCACTTATCTGTGCTACTAATCAGACTTTTAATGATACAGCACTCAGTGTTCAGCTGTGTTCAACGCTTAAGCCTTGATTAAACTTCCAAGAGGAGATGGGTACAGACAGTGGCCGACGTGTACGTCGATAACAGATTTGCACGTAGTTCTTTGCAAGTTCACATACAGACAGACAGCTCACAAAGTGCGTCCCAGTGTCTAATGAAGCCAGAAAGCAGCCAAGTGCGGTCACAGATGACATCACCACTTTTTTTTTTTCTTACTTCCACTCCTGACCACAACCTTTCAGATGTGCAGATGTGCAGCTGTCGCTTCCAGATGCACACAGGTTTGTGCAGACGCAAAGGTGGTGCACGGACATACAAGTCCATGCGTACTTCAGCTGACAAACGCAGCTGACAAGATGTATGTCACGCTGACATCAGATGACCACTGAGGCCAAGATTGTAGATGACATCATCTTTGCGTATCTGAGCAACATGTATTCTGCATTCCAAACAATACTGTAATTATCTACAACGTCTGCCAAGGGTAGCCAGCATTGTTACAGTATTTGTTTCATGTACCGCCTCTGTTGTCACTGCTGTCACATGTATGTACTGTAAAATGAGGTTTGCCTGGAATGTCATCATCTTTGTTTTTATGCTGCTGGATGAAATTGATTAAAACGCTCTGTTGCTGACAGGGATCCTCTATGTTTCTCCTGCTGGATATAGAATTTAAGCCTCCAGACAGGCGGAATGCAAATACGCAAGGTTGTAAGCCACATCACTGGTATAGCAACTGTGTGTGTAAGCATATAAGACTACTTCATATCAAGTTCAATCCTGGATTTAACCAAGCACCCAACAAGTCAGTGAGAAGAGACTCGCTGTCACTTCATTCTGCAGTAAAGAATAATAACAATGCAACTACTCTGATGGACTATTTATCAGCAGAGACGTGGGGACAGGAAGTATGAGAGCCACTGAGCCACTGAGCCACTAACACACACACACACACACACACACACACACACACACACACACACACACACACACACACACACACACACACACACACACACACACACACACACACACACACACACACACACAGGCAAAAAGAGACTCAAATACATCCTGAAACTCTGTGTGTAGCTCGCAACTAATTGAGTTTGCTTTGATTAATAGGGCAGAAAGCATCATTTCCACATTTGAAATAAAATTGTACTTCTGTATTGATCTGAATTCATTTGGTAAAAGATATGAATTCTAATAATGAAGTGTGGTGTGTCTTTTGAGTGACAGGACTGACACCATTTTCAGCACAGAGATAATTATTCACAAACAGTTGCATGTGTTAAATACATGCCGAGTGTAAAACACACCCATGAGCTGCAGACTGAGGGTGAGGCAACAAGACGTAGCCTGCCATGAACATGTGTGTCAGAGTGAGTGAGCTTGTGGTCGACAACAATACCACAAAAATATCGGTTTTACTTACGACTGCATTTACGGTTTCTGCTCTGTTGTTTGTTATTATTATTATTGTATATTAGAGAAGCTGGCCGTCTCCACAACAACGCCTGAAAACACGTGCTTCCCCTACTGCTTGTGCGCATGCCACAGTCAGGTACAGACAGGCCCAGTATTAAGTAAGTATTAAGGGGCTACAGATATTATATATAATATATTATACAGATACTCTGAGCTGATTTCTGAATGTCACCCTACCTTTGACAGCACATACAGCAACCAAAACATTTTGCCATTCACCTGTGGATTTCCCTATTGTGGGACAAATAGAGGATTATCTTATCTTATCATAATGCTTTCCTTTTTTTTCACCTTTAGTTTCCTTGTCTCTGAAAATGTTGCTCAACGTGACTGATGCTGCATGCACATCCTGTCAACATTGTGGTTGTCTCCAACTACAGCTTCCTATTGGGCTCATGATCAGGTGATTTTAGAAGGAACCAAAAGGCTGACAAACTGATGTCATTTCAAAGTTATTTCTGTGAGCACGGTATGAAACCTCTTTTACACTAGACAAGGTGGATCCCGCGTAGGACCTCGAATTACAGACTTGAAGGTTCACTGAAAGTCACTGTGCCAATGTGTGTTGGAATTGTTCACACGGTGACCAGATGTTTCTTCGGTGTCCTCTAGGTTACCGCTTGTCGGTGCTTACAATATCAGATTTCAGCTGTTGCTAGACGTGGCCAAGGGGTTAAATTACACAACAGTTAGCCTTGGCTGAACACAGGCACCCCTGTGCCCTCTGCAACTCCTACGCCTACTCCTACTCCTCTCCTCCTGTGCAGACACTTCACTGAATCACACATGCTGACACACCATGACAAATCCTACATGATGTCATAATCATTACATCACTTTGGGAAAATTCAACAGGCCATTGCCACACCTTTGGCATAGTATAGTAGGCATTTGAAAGAAGTATTTGCCTTCATATACTAAGACAATCCTCTACATGTAAAGCTCACTACACTCATATCATGAACACAGATTAGGCAACAGTTTCTGAGTCAGTTTTAAATGCTGAAATCTGTCACTTTCTGGTTTCGAGGTATGTTTTTGCATAGGACAAGTCTTTAAGAGACAGCTTGCTACTTCCTCATGTTTTCACACAGCACTTGGGTTGACCTGAATCATACCATCCCACCAATACAAGCCAATAATTCCAACTCCACTGACAGCTGCTCAAACCGCTTCAGGGACACACAGTAATTATAGGTATTATGCAGCTTCTTGCTTTGTAATTTCACCTGAAATGAGAAGATAAGCTGCAGCTACTAGAGGTGCAAGACCTAGAACGTGAGCACGAGTATATCAGAAGACATAAAAGTTTAACCTTGGGGATACTCACAAACTTCTTCTTTCCATCTCCATCCTCGTAGTTCTTTTTGGATTTCTTGTCCTTCTTTGGAGCAGCAGCCGAGGCAGAATTCCCCGAGTGTGGATCCATATTTGTGATTTAATCCGTTTCCTTCAAATTGATGGAAGAGTAAACTCGCCCTTTTATGTTCTCTCGCTACCTAAAGGGCAAACTTGTAACTCCCTCGGGCCTGTGCTCAAGCCCTGGCTTACTAGCTACAATTAGCACCGCGCTGCTAATTATTTGGTAGACAGCCAACTCCTCCAGAGAAGGAGCCCCTCGCTAAGCGCTCAGTCCGTCCGCCAATGGAGGGAAATTCAAAGCACGGCGTCAAACTCGCGGAAGGAAAACCACGAAAACAACCTGTTGCAACTTATGAGGCAACTAGTGACTAAACTCTATCAGTAACCTGTAACACAAGCCGAAGCGCATTTATGTCCACATGTAAACTCCTCAAAGTGTGCGGTAGTAACGAGGCTAACGTTAGCTTCGGCTAGGCTAGCTCGTCTGCCATAGTGAGTGAGGACTCCGTGGGAGGAAAAAAACAAATCCACTCTCGACACTTCCACGAGTTGTCTCGGCGGTTAGAAAACACGGGCGACGAGTTGGTGTCACCGGTGACTCGGCTCGACGGTTTCTCCCGAGATAGTTTCCATAACTGGAGCGAGTTGAGTTAACTTTTTTTTTAACCCCTTAACGTTCGGTTAGCAGAGACGAGCGAGTCTTCCTGTTCTGACAGATGGGACCGGGCTGCTGGGGGAGGGGCTTAAACTCTGAAGCTACACCTGGGGGTTGACACCGTGGAGGAATTCCAGAGAACCCACGGAAAACTATTACTGTTCTAATCGATCAGGAAGCCATAGATATTGATCCAGACACGACAGTTTATGATCTGTACCCTTCAGTGTCTCCAGACTGACCCATGTGTTAACACGTCTGTGCTCTCTAGGGCAGATTCATTGATGTAACACGGCAAAGGGCCATGTGTGTGTATGTATGTCAGATGATGACAAGACAACCTCATATAAAGAATGTAAGCACAAATCTGATTTAGTTTTTTTCCATTTAGAGGATTTAAGTCCGTTAGAAAAGATCTAATGCCTACAAATAATAATAAGGAACAAGTGGTTTTCACTAAACTTCTACATTTTCCATAATTGGAGCAAATTAGTTCTAAGAGGTCATTTATCTATCTAATAAAGCTGTGTATTAATACAATTTAAAATGTTGCATTATATATTCTGCAAATGCATTTATCACCATATTTCACCCTCTGACTTCCCATGTTTTAGTCTCATTAGTACTTCATTAACATTGTTTGATTTAATGGGACAGTTAGCACGTTTGTTTTATAACCTCCTCAAATGTATTGCTGTTTCTTTTAGATGTCCAGTATAGTATTATAGTTTAGTATAGTATCTTTACCTCTCTTACCCTCATTAATAATTACAGAAGCTAATCAGTGGTGTCTCAGTATGCAGTGACTGCTGGTGTGAACCCCTATCTAGTTTTATGGTTATTTCTTTAATGAAGTGTGTTTGAATTGTGTTGTTTACATTTTATTGTTACTTATACTTTAATTTTCTGAAATTTCGTGTCTGAAATGTTTGTTCAATTAGTGTGTCTAATTTTGTGTTATTATCATTGTTACACAATAAAGTACTTAAAAGAAAGGATTCTAAAAGCCATAAACCCACCCAATCCAAAATTCCAAAAATTAATGTTACTACCAAAGCACAGCACGGGCCAGCTGCTGTATCAATGTTACATGCAGTTGTGTGACAGCAGGTATTGCAGATTCATCACATGAGGAGCTGCCGCCAGAGACTTTCCGTTTAATTAGCCTCAAGGGAAGACTAACAACTTCCCACCACTAGTATATTCCATATTAACTGCAAAATACGATTTTTACAGTTCCACATAAATAAGTGATAATGCCCCTAATATGGCATCCAAGGGGAAAAATTAGAAATGGTTGGTAAGCCTTTAATTCACCGGTCACAAGAAACAGCTGAGTAATAACTTTTTTAATAGGTGTGCTGGGAAATCTAACAGCGGATTTCATCATATGTATATTAGTATTATTAAAGTTACCAATACTCAAGGGCTTCACTCTGCATTCTTGTTTGCCGAGAAACAAACCTGAAACTCAGATATGATTCTCTGTGACACAAACTTTAGTGTGTTTGCCTCTTGAAGTTTGAATTAGGAATGACCAGAATCACACTGCTCATGCTCCTAAGCCTGCACAGACACTTAACTATGAGCCAAACCTTTTCATGTCAAATCTTAAAGTTGAATCTGAAATTTACAGTCATGTATATATAGTAGCCTACAATTATCGTTCTGCATATTTAAAGTTATTCAAACCAGCATGCAGGACATTCATATCCCCTGTTATCTCTACTCCACAGGGCTCACTGATTGTAAGCAACAATGTGATATGTGATACTGAGACTGGCAGCCTAGATCCATCCACATATCTAAAATGGAAAGAACAGAGCAGTAGACAGAACTATGGAGATTTGGGCTGTGTTGTGCAAGTGCTTAGGAATGTCTGTGAATAGATGTAGGTCACCACATAAGTAACCCTACCTTACTGGAATGAACACACATTATCAGTGACACCACTGTTAATTATATCCTCAGTTTTGTGCAAGACATCCTCTTCATTTATTGTCCAAAATAATGGATCAAAAAGCTGCAAACACTGTAAACAGACAGGACTGAGACATACTCAGCCTTAGGACTCCACCCAGCGGTTAAGGTGCAAAGTGCAGGTTTGGGACTGTGGGTCAATGACTCTCAGTTGTTCTGTACATTTCTATACATTCTGATCAAATGCTGCTGCTGCTGCTGCCGCCACTCTCTGGCTGACAGCTGGAGTTGTACAGAGAGGAGAAAAATCTTAAGTGTCAATTCCTAGGCAAGCAAATTGTTGAAAATGCTTAAATCGAGCATGATCATCATTCTAACAATGTGTGCTTCTCAAACGCACAGGATATGTTGTTTGCCACGAGATAATACAACAATGACGTTATTCATCTCCGCACATTGAAGCAGTCTTTCAGTCAAACCTGGTAAGGACGATTTAACAATTTCCAGCAACAATTTCCAATATTAACTTGTCGTTTCTACCCTCTCTGATACATAACCACGCATAATCACGCATAATCACGCGTGCACAAACTCGCGCACACGCACGTGATGACTGAGATAAGCTGGTTTATCTGTCTCGGTATGCGAGAGATGTTTTTCCAACGACAGGCTTTGGAGAGGATTTGCGCGTCACCGGCGGCGCTGTAACGGAACAGCGTTTGGTTTTTATCACACATCCCGACTCCTCTCACACTTCATTCAGCCTTCAGCTCCTCGTTCTCCTGGATATTACCGTGATCAATCGTGGCGGATGAGGTTAATTAAAAGTGAGAGTGCGCGTTAAGGTGCCAGTAAGCGCCTGGCCCCTCGTTGCGTCATCATACTCAAACGTCGCCATTCACACACCTATTAAACCAAAAGTCCTTCTGGTGTTAAGAGTATTTGAATATCTTTATGTGAAGACATAAGTCTGTCGTTTAATCATCACAGGGTTACACTGGAGAAG
>NW_027466902.1:1937500-1987500 GCF_046128005.1 Genypterus blacodes | reverse complement strand
TCCAGCCAGAAATGTTTAAAAAAAATGTGACACAAAACTGTCTCCTTCCCTCCCTCTCTATTTTTCCATAACTGAATTCATTTTTTTTCTTACCAACTCCTCTTTAACCTCAGTGGAGAATCCAGACGGCAAAATAGTTTTTCTCCCTGCCAGCGCATCAAACGCCCCCACTGGCAGAAATCAGATGCTCTGCAATTAGTCACTTGATTATCTCTGCCCAAAACACCAAACGCCATTGCAAATCGCAGGCTGAAATAAAAGAGGAGAGGCATTTACTTTCTTTGCCAGTCAAAACGACAAATGTATACTTCAACTGGGGCTTTCATGTAAGTCACAGAAATAAAAATGCCATTTGTCTTTTGACGTCTCCCACAAATGAATGCTTTCCTTAATAGGGTGGGAAATTGAAGTTTGGTGGCAGATGGAGAGTTTCAGGTGCAATTAAAGTGTCACCAGGAAACATTCATATTCATGTTTAGATTTTTAAATGTCTCGTTTCACATTTCAAATGTGGGCAGTAGCAGTCATGCAATATTTAAAAAAATGTTTCTAATCATCATAACATTTTTATTTTATTTTATTTTATTTTATTTTATTTTATTTTATTTTATTTTATTTTATTTTATTTTATTTTATTTTGTTTTGTTTTATTTTGTTTTGTTTTGTTTTATTTTATTTTATTTTATTTTATTTTATTTTATTTTATTTTACTTATTTTTTGTTCAATGAGGTTTTTGATGTCTGTACAAGTCAAGTGTTCAGATAAAGCAGGTGCAGTCAGATCACCACACAGCGTTTCAAAGTGAGATCTGGACACAAAGAACAAACAAACAAAGAGTGGAGGGAGGAGCAGAGCGGCAGAGGAACAGAGAAGCAGAGGAGGAGAGGAGCAGAGGAGGAGAGGGGGAGAGGAGGAGAGGAGGAGAGGGGGAGAGGAGGAGAGCCTGAGTCAGCTTGTGTGTGTTTGCCTACATTTTATCTGCATTTCAAACGAGAATAATCTCCGCCAGGTTGTGCTCAGTATCTGTGAAAGAGGAGGTTGTGCCCCCGGGTAAAATGGTGTGTGACCGAGGCCATGTGTGCAAGCGGAGGTGGTTGTGGTGGTGGAGGGAGGGGAGGTAGGGGAGCACTGCCTGCTCCACTGAGCCATGCGACAGAGGTTTGCCCTGGACTTGATCCAACGCGTTAGGATGCAGGGCTTTCTGCCTCTCAAAACGCCAACAAATGGATGGGGAAGGACGCACAGAGGAAGAAGGGAGAGGGTGGGAGGATGGGTGAAGTGGAAACAAGGGGAGGCAGGGAGGAAGAGGAGAGATTGAGGAGGATAAGAAGGAGAGAGGGGAGGGCAACCAAACAGATCAAGAGGCAAACAACAGAGGCGGTGTCCCTTAACGCAGGATCTCCATCAGCGTTTGTGTGTTTGCGAGAGACAGAATAACGGGCACAGAAACAACAAATCACCCGGTAACATTCCGTTTCCAGGGTCACTCGGGTCACAGTGGACGATGATTCAGACAAAACTACAGACGGAGGGACGGCGAGATGCATGGCCATGGATGGAAACAAAGAGAAAAGACATAAACACAGACGCAGACAGAGAAAAAACAACACAGCTAGAAGGCTGGAGAAAGAGACGGTGAAGCAAACACACCAAATACCAGCATGAGTGAGTGGAAGGTGAAGACGGAAAAGCGGCAACACAAAGCAGAACAAAAGCAAGCGAGTCAGAAGATGGATGGCGTTGCGGCGGCTATGGCTCATCCATAAAAGGCAAACTATCTCGTAGGTACATAAAAACACTGAGGGGAAATGTTGCTGCATATTACGAGCAGCCGCATTGGAATTGTAATAAATATAAACATTACTTCCTGTCTGCATCTCGCTCATTCGCTTTCATTCATTTCACGGCACTCGGAGGAACCCCCACCCCCCCCGCACACAGACACACTCACGGGAACTTTGCTGAGGTGATATAGTGGCAATGATCAAGATGCTGCTGGATCTGAGGACGATGTCGAAGATGAAGATGTCAACAAGCGCCGCCGAATTATATTAAAGAGGATTTATATTGTTTACTTGGGTGAATGAAGTTATTACACGTTGGTTGCCAGTTTTGGTGCCCAGGAGTTGGTGTGTGTATATCAGCCGCCCTCATCTGCCAACCGACTGGCAGAGCTCTTCTGTTCTCCAGTCAGCTATGTTCCATCTCTTATCATCATGAGCTCTGCATATAGTGACTGAAAGAACCACGCCGCAGGCACGAGGGGACGAAATGTGTTTTGTTTCCGGGGGCGAGCTCGTATATCAAGAGGGAGATCGGAGTAGAGCCGCTGAAAGGAGCCAGCTGAGTTGGTTTGGACCTGTAATCAGGACGTCTCCTTGACGCCCACACAGGGAGGGATTATCATTTATCCCGTAGGACTTGGAATGTCAAAGGATCCCCCAGGAAAAGCTGTAGAATGTGACCAGGGAGACGGACAGGTGGGCTAGTTTGCTTAGCATGAAGCCTCCGGCCCAGAGAATTATTGAATTTTCTTGTAAGTTCAGCATTAAATCCCACTTTAACAGGCTGATCTTCTGTGAGGCAACAGCCAGATCAAATCAGGCCATCCTACTCTCAACGGGATACAAATAACTGAATGTAATTACTCATTCTGTTGGGTTAAGTGACAGGTCAAAGACTCCAGGCTTGATTAATCTACCGTTCAAACTCTGTCATACCTACACTGTCTGATTTGCAAAGCGAACCCTTAGAAAGAACATACAGAAACAAAGACAATAGCAACGTTATGAAACAGATATGAGAAACTGTCAGAACTATAGAGATTGTGACGGGAGTGTCAAACATAACGGTGTGCAGAGACAAATTGTCCAATGAGGATGTACATATTTCACACAGATAGCGTTCAGACAGTTGGAATTATGAGCTCCATCAGGGCCGCTGACTGCTCCAGAAATGAGATATTGGCATTTGACCAATGACAGTGATTTATATATGAAAGAAAAGCTTCTTTATGATGAAGCTGTGTGATGTTCCCAGGCGATCATCTCACAGCAGGTAAGATTACGATGCGGCTTGGTCGGTGGTACCATGACGAAGGTTCACTCATTACCCATCATGCAACAATAACAGGTTTACATCTAATCTTTCACACTTTTGGTTGGACCAGGACGGAACCAAGACCTGATCCAATGTAGAAATACAAGAATCAGTCTAAAGTCTAAAGTCACGAATGATGGTGAATAATTCAGGCAGGAGTGGATATTGTGCAACACTCACACCAGGACCACAGCGTTTGGTGGGGAAGCTTGTGAAATATTTAGAACTTTCGGGAATCTCTGAGACAAAACACAGCATGGAGCTCTATGTGGAGTTTCTTAAAAGACCACCCTGATGTTCTGTGACACTTCTGAGACGATGTCCTGTGGACGGGTGAGACAATGGTTGAACTTTCAGGCAAAATTTAAATTACTCAAGTCTAAATTTGGATGGAGAAAGGCACACCGAAACCTCATTCCAGCTGTGTAGCTCACGGTGGAGGGAGCCTGGTGGTTTGTGGGCTGTTTTGTAGCCTCAGGGCCTGGACGGTTCACAACCTACTGAGGGAACAAAGGATTCAAACCCGTATGGGGAATTTATGCGGTTTTTCAGGCGAAAGCATCGCTCACCTGGAGCTTTAAATGCAATAAAAAACAACCACACACAACAAGACTGGTTTAAAAAGGAGAAAATGTGTGTTTTTGAACGGCCACGTCAAGAGTGTGAAGCTTAATTCAGCAGAGATGCTGTGTCACAACCTGAGGAGGGTCACTCAAGCAAGAAGTCCCACAAACATTGATGGACTGAAGCAATTATAGGGATGAATGGTCGAAAAATTCCTCCTCATTGTCATGAAAGTACGAATAGTCTCGGCGGCTCAAGTTATCCCTGCTATAGAGGCCTGAGCAGGTAATACACGCCTCCATCAGGGACGTAAAGTGATACTGCAGAGATTTAACCAAATGTTAGGATTTAGCAGGTCTGCGGTAAGATATACAATTATTTTCTTGGGCGACTATTTTTCCTTTAGAATGGCCTGAGTGTAGCTCCGCCTCCTTCGCTCAGATGCTTCAGAGTTGTGGAGCAAAACTGTGCAAGTTACAATAATTACAATAATTTCCTGTTAATTATCACGTAGAGTTGCTTTTCCACTTGTTCCATACAAAACAGGTGATAATTTACAAAAAAAAACAAGTTCAGAGAGCGATGTCATCTCACTAGAGTATCACTCTAGGAAGGAAGGAATCAAAGCCTCTCTGTGTATTTGTCATTAGTTCAGCCCCATTGTCTTCTTATTCAAGAATGCAGGATCCCAGTTAATTCCAAAGGGGGGGAGGAATTGTCTTCTTTCCGCTGTATTATCATGTCAGGTCAGCCAGGAGTGTCTGTTCAGCTTGATTCAGTCAAATTATCCTTTGAAGAGGGTTTTACCTCGGCGAGTGTTTGCATGTAATGACATACTCACGAGAGACTGGCAGGGATTAAGGGTGGATAGAGGCAGAAATGGGATGCGACAGGTACTCGTGAAAGAGTAACAGCCAGGGAGAGACAGACTGCTGCGTGTTCTCCCGCTACGTGTTCAAGTGTCTATTAATACGCACATATGAACTTTAGTTTGTGTGTCGCTAAATTCGCCCTCACCGTGAGTACGAGTGTGAGCGCTCACACATCAGCGAGCGCGCAATGAGAGTCCTGACAGGGAGAGTGTTTGAGCCCACCTACATGAGTGTTCAAGCGTCTAATAATAGTTGAGGAAGGGTTAGTTTCTGTGTGTGTGTGTTGTGTGTGTGTTTATACAAGGAAAAAGGCAATTTTCAAAAATGTGTTCTACACTGTGTGTGTGTGTGTCTCCTGGGGGACCACTAGGCAGTAGGCACAGTGGAGAGGGAGTTTTAATCTCTCCTTCCAATCCCTGGAATCCACGTCTTTCAGAGGCGGGAGGTCACAATACTCCCCGCTCTGCCAGGAAAGATAGAGGCGAGGAGGAGAAAGACAGATGGAGGAGGCGAGATGGATAGAGCGGGAGAGAGAGAGAGAGAGAGAGAGAGAGAGAGAGAGAGAGAGAGAGAGAGAGAGAGAGAGAGAGAGAGAGAAAGAGAGAGAGGGAGGATGGGAGAGGTGGAATCACTTCTTTGCCCTGGGCTTCTGGGACAAATTACAGCAGAGAGGGGATGTCAGTTATAGCGTGTTGGTTTAACACACAGACTCACTGACTCTCTCTCTCTCTCTCTCTCTCACACACACACACACACACACACACACACACACGCACACACACACACGGTCTATGACACAGAGGCCCTCGTCTGCTCAGTCTCAAAGGTAAAATCACACACAACACACAACAGTCAAGTCCATGTATCAACAACTAAACATTAAAACAAACACACACAAAAATGCTCGATTCATGTACACACACAGAGATGCACAAACACACACATGGGTGTGGAGCGATGCCCTTAAGGCTCAAACTAATATCAGAAGTCTGAGGGGGAGGACTGGAGGAAATCAGATAATAGAATTTCCTGTGAACTTCCAAACCACATCTCCCTTGGACTAACTCCGTTGCTATGGCGATGGTCCAGTCCGGGTCTTGGCTATACGAGCGTACGTGTATTTTCTGTGTGTGTATTGTATAGGATCTCTCTGTCTGAATGTAGAAGGTTTTTTTTGGGAGACAATGTTTTGGCATGTGTTCTTTATTGGGCTGCATATATAGCACAGTGATGAGTGATGGGAAGGAAAGAGAGGAAGAGGGGGGAAGCGGAGAGAAGAGGATGTGACAGAGGCTATAAGCCAGACGCATACACAAAATTGGGGCTAGTAAATGAGCATGTATCCGGTGAGTTATTGACTTTTATATGCATTTAATAAATTTCAACAATATTTTCTCCCGGACTGTCGAGTGGAAATGATTGTGTCGTCTTGCTAGCTACAATCCGTGTCGATAAAGTTATTTTGAATTGCGATGCGTGGTTTGTTTTAACCTGCTGCATCTGGACTGTGACAGTGAGGCTTTAATAGTGTAACAAAGTGCAGATTGACATCAAATCCGATCCGATCTCACGTCCAAATCAGCTTTTCACTGCGTTGGGTAAACAGAGTTTCACACCTACACACATGTCTGCAACAGGTGTTCAATCAACCTACACAAGGAAATCAAATCCATCCATCTATGTTGTGTCTGGCCTAGAAAACGACCATGTAAGGAAAAGCATAAGTGAGGACCTTAAACAGTTTAATAGGGTTGCCTGGCCCCATGTGTGATGGCAGACTGCACAATAAAAGAGGAAGTGACAGACCTGAAACGACGCAGAGACCTCAGCCCGAGAGGCGAGCGAGCGGCTGATCGCTCATAAACATCTGGACACATGTTTGGTGGAGCGTGCTGTGCTGCAGGTGTTTGTGCGGTCAAAACACACACTGGCAGGAAGGAGTATTTTGCATGGATAGAGGAGCTCTTCAGCTTTTAAGACCCACTTTAGTCTGCACCTCTCAGACTTGTGCTACTGTGTGACGGCTCCAGAGTTGTTTTATGTTATGATTCAGGCGAAATTGTATATATATGTGACGAGTATTCAGGAAATTGTTCGTAAAACATCGGGCCCTTGATGTCTCGCAGATTCCTGGGGCTTTTATTTTTATGTTTGAAGGTGTGGGGTTGGGCTATGGCCTGGAGGAGAAGTTTTACATTCCTTACACAAAGGGGTTTGTTATGATCAAGATGGATAAGTTTTCTGCCACTGTTTTGGCCTTTTTCGACTCCAAATCGATCAGTCAAACACAAGCCGTTTGACCCACTTTCAGCCATTTTGTTGGATTTCAGAGGTGGATTTGGACAGCGAGACACTAAATTCAGATATATTCTAAATAAAAATCTAACCAGGGAGCAGTTGTGTATACAGAGAACATCTTTACAGTGACCTTTACAATGTAAACATGGATCCAGAGCCAGAGACACAGAAGTGCTCCAGACCTTTCCCTCCATCTGGCTCCAACTCATTCCTCAACCCTCTGCAGGAATTTTTCACTCCACCTCCCAAAGGAGCTCACTCAAGTGTGTCTGATTTGTTGCTGTAGCCACTCTGCGGTACATTTCATACAATAAACAGGTGCCATATTTATTGCGTAATGAAAACAAGAGTTACAAAGTGTGTTTTAGGGAGGAGGCGTTCTTTTGTGATTGTTTTTGGCAGATTTTGGAGCGTTGTTTAAGCAATTGCATTGAGATGAAGAAGATATGTGTGTAATCAAAGAATAAAGTGTGTGTGTCTTTACTAATATTATTGTTATTTGTAATATTACCCATGGTAGCAGGTGGTCTGTGTGTACATTTAGTGCAATTACCTCCAGCTGCTGTTTGCTTGTCTGAGTGTGTGTGTTTGTGTGTGTGTGTGTGGTTTTGCTCCGGTGCCTTGTGTCTAACTACACATACAGGGGGAAAAAAACAATGTATATTTAGACTGTTTGATTAAATGTAATTAATAAGCTCCACCTTCCAGCAAACAACAAAAACCAAACCAACCTGCTTAGAGCTCATCCGGTTTAATTAAAGGATAAAAATATGACAATATACAGTACAAGAGTTTCCTTTAACCAATATTTCTTGCTTACAAGTTAAAAATACAGTATTTTCAGGTAATTGTGTTTCTGGCAGGGAAAGACACAATATCACAAAACATTTTCCTCTTGAGACTGTGTCTGCGCACAGGGAATCATTAGGTGCTCTCTCTCTCTCTAACATACAAACATAAAGAGACACGTGTAGGTTCAGTTTAGGTTCAATAAAACAATCAATCTGAGCTTAAAGTAATGTTAGTATTGGATGCAAACCTCCTCTAAAAAGGCCACATTTCAGCCACTTAAACGCTTTGTTTTGGTGTTTTAATGCCCCCTGATTATCATTCATCACCTCCATGGATTATGGATTGCTCCGTCTTGCACAGTGGGTTCATAAACATATTAACAATTCCAAAGAGGGCCGTTAATATGACTGTAATGCATTTCACAGGCCGAACCAAAATAGGACCAACAATTAGAGGAGTTGTAGAATGATGAGGAGTATTAACTATTAAACACACACTGACAAGCACCGGGGTACAAAAATGGAGCCATCAAGTAAGAAAGTATACTTTGGAAGTGCATGGGTGGGGATCATACTAAAGCATTGCAACTATAGGAACATCTAAGAGATTAACGATGGCAATCCAGAGCTCTGCCTTTAGAATCTGAGCCTGAGAGACGCCGGTGCTGCGATCCGCCGCAGTGCAACGCGATCAATCATCTGCACCGCATCTGCAGCTACGCAGGGGAAAAAAACGGCAATTTCATTTCTACGTGGGCAAATTGTGGCGTGGCAGGGATCATCCTTATGCAAATGATCTGTTTAAAACCATCAATCATTCATTAACTGTTCACCCACGTGAGTCCACAGCAAAATGCTCAGCTAAGGAATATGCAGAAACAGTTTGAGACGGCAAAAGAACAGAAACTTACCCAGAGGAGCTTGTGCAGCATAATTAAAATGTTTTATAGCCAAATGACTGCATTGCTCTCTCATAAGTCTCACCTCCTAGATCTATCTAACACCAAAAGTCTCCATTTTTACCTCGCAAAAGGTCTGGTTGCCCTAAAACAATTAGGCAGAGACATTGCCTCTGCCTGTGTGCTCCCTTGGACTTATTATATTTTAAAGACCATAAAAACTCTCCATGGAGCAGTGGCACTGAGCTTTGTGTCGCAAAGGCACAATAAACAGACCCTCAGCGGTCACGGGACTCGTGGGTTAAAGGGCCCAAAGCTGCTGAAGGTAGTGAGAGCGGCGTCATGTCAGCTTTGACTTCCCTCCGTCGTTTGTACTTGACACTTTAGAGGTTCAATTAAACAAACTAATTAGAATTACCATACTTACGGCAGCACCTGAAGGCAGCATTAGCTCGGTTAGTGCATTCTTGAAAACAAAGAGACAATGTGATGATGTGGAACAGAGGAAATGAAAGACTTAGGGATCAGGACTCGATGTTTTATGGACATTCAGAGCTTTAATTATGTTTAAATGAACCTCTATTGGAATCTCGCCGCCCCTGGGTCAGAGGTCGCGTGTGGGTGGAAACGTGTTAATTAGACCGCCTGGTACAGTAATGTAAAGGGATGTAGGTCACCTGGACGCTTTCTAGTTTTCACTCTAGGCTCGCCCTGCACACACTCCACACCAACGCGCCAATCCAGCCTCTCTGTGCTACACACACGCTCCATAAAGTTTCTCTCTCCTTCCTCCCTTTCCCGCTCTCCGCCTCGTCCACGTCTCCCTGATATTTTCTTGGCAGCGGTTGTGCGGCAACCTTCTCCCACCCCGTCGTGTCTCCTTCTGTCCTCGCTCCTCTTCCTCTTTCTACCTCACCTGTGAGTCGTCTCCTTCCGCCTCCCCCCTCCCCCCACCCCCTCTCACTCCCTGAAGACGTTTAACTTTAATTAGAATTCAACTGTCAACACAAAAAGCCTCCACAGTGAATTTGCTTTGCCTTTAACCCTTTGACCTCCTGCTCTGTCACGTACACACACACACACACAAACACACTCGCTGCCCTCTTCACTCCACATTCTGTCCTCACTGCACACTCCAAAAAATTCCAAATCTTAGTGTCCGGTCTGTTTCTTTCTCCTCCTTCCCCTCCCTCTGTCCCCTTCTCTTTTCACACTCCCCTCTCTCCTCGCTCCTCCTTGTGAGCCTCGTCAGTGTCTCATGGTGTTCTTGCCAAACTTGTCGCCAAGTTGTTGGATAAGTCGAGCCAGCTCCCCCGCCGCCTGGGACTTCTCCTCCAGGAGCTCGTAGCGCAGGCTGGAGATGTCTTGCTTTATCTCCTTCAGCTCACCTACAACACGTTCACACACACACACACAGACACAGACACACAGACAGCAAAACAATGATTAAATATGCAACATCAGGACTTTGGGGAGGAAAATAAACATTACTGTGAAAAGTACATCATAATACAGCAAGAAGCTAGAGGTTCTAGTGATTATGAGGTCTTACACACACACACACACACACACACACACACACACAAATACAGCAGCACCCTTGCAATGTCTCTCTCCCCCTCCCAACATACACACACTGTGCAAACACTCATTCACACACTCTCAAAGCACATAACAGAGTGAAGGTGGGCCTTAAAGGGGAGGAGATGTTTACCTTCGTTGACTTCATCGTTCTCTCTGTCAACCTGGGCCTTCAGCACATATCGCTTGATCAGGCGCTTCATGATCTTCTACAAGGAGGGGGAGGAGGAGGAGGAGAAGAGGGAGGAGGAAGAGGAGGAGGAGGAGAGAAGAGAATAGGGTGGGCATCAATTTAACATGGCAGGAGGTGACAAGCTGGCATATAAGGCAAGGAAGAATTGGCCAGTGTGTGGTAGAGAAAAGCAGTGTGTGTGTGTGTGTGTGTGTGTTCATGTGTGTATGTCGAGTATCGATCTGCTGCCTTCAGGGACGTCCTGCAGCTGCCTGCTGTAAGACTGGAGCAGTCAATCCCCTGCGTGTGGGCACTCTGGGAGCGATGGGTCGATACCTGTCACAGCCCGCCCGCAGACATCCAATCAGCTGGCTCGGGTGACATTTCGATGCTTCGCACACACGCACACGTGTGTTGTTTGTGGAAGAAGACGCACAAAAAAAGGACGGGCGAACTAGTTAAGGAGTTTAGATTTCCCCCAGGGCAAAGGTGAAGGAGGATGAAGCTGATTCCATAACTCACACACGACGCGCTCATTTACTGCGTGTGTGCGCCTCAGTTCGATCTCCCACACACACACATAGACACACATACACGCAGCTCATTAGAGGCATTCACAGCTTTGTTCTACACTTCCTCCCCCCCTTTTGCCCCCCGCTCTCTCGCTCCTTCATTCCTTCATTCCTTCCTTCCGGGTGATGCCCTTTCAGTCGAGCCGTCCTATTCTATCCCTCCATCGCCCCTCCTCCCATCATTCCTCACTCTTTTCCCATCTCTCCCTGTCATCTCTCCGTTCCAGCCTTTTTAAAATTCTTTTCTCACCACGCTTCTCTTCTTCTACCTCCATTCTCTCTGTGTGTGTCTCTCCAGTAACCCCTCCATCCTCTCATCCCAATCCATTCCATCCTCCCTTCCCGCCCTGAGTGTGACCTCTGCTTACCTGGTGCCTCGTGGGTTCTTTTCTACTTTTCCTAGGCATGAACTCCTCTCCTGGCCGCGGGTAAGACCGGAAACGCTCGTCCTGTACGGAAAGCACGCACACACACACACACACAGAAAACAAAACTTTTAATGAAAAGTTCTCCACACGTCGCACCTCTGTGCCCAGACGAGGCGCTTACGTCCATGACCTCACTCTGAACCGTGTGTGTCATTCTAGCATCGCCGTGTCATGAAGGAACTCCGGTCACACACCACCGGCTACAGCGGAGTCATAACACAGCCAGAGCCGAGGAGCGCTGGGTGGATCTCAAAAACAAACACGATGAAAAATACATGATTCCCTGTGAATAACTGAGAAAGCTTGAAGTATTTAAAAGTAGTAAACTTGAAGCTGTGGATCCTGATGAAGGCTGTGGCTGCATCTTTTCAGAATATACAGCGTATTAATGTAAACTATTCAATGAATAAAATACCAGCCGCAACGCCCAGACTCTGTAAATTATACTGGAAAATGGTAAAGTAAGGAGTTTATCACACACACACACACACACACACACACACACACACACACACACACATATAAATCTCTGGCAACATCCTGTCTGTGAGCGTGGAGCCATTTAAAAGTAATAAAATCTATTCAAGACTATCATGAATTTAATTTTATTACGACACTTTTAGCTTGCGACTACGCGATTGTTTAGGATTTTGTTTCATTTATAACCGGGGACAAATCAAAAGGAAACTAAACAACTTGTGTTTGATTTTGCTTCCCCCGAACTACAAGTGCTGCTCTGTGTCTGTGTTCTCCAGAGCTTCAAACCCTCTGCTGTGTGATCTCTGGGGTTTGAGCGCTGCGTCATGGCCTCAGGTGACTCCTTTGTATTTATAACACACACATATATTCAGTTTGTTTGTTTTTGACAGAGACGCTGCAGAGATGGATTGAGAGGCTCGTTCACTGAAGCACACACACTGTATTCAGTCGTCGCCTGCAGGACACACTTAGCAGTTATGCAGCATATTCCTCTGAAACTCACCTAATTAGCTTTAATCTAAGCGAGGCAAATGTTCTCAAATGCTACATAAACGCTAACAAAGAGAGTGAAAGGCTCAGTGGCTCAGAAACACTCTGTGGTTTCTTGGCGTCTCCCTGCTGGACTCTGGTCCGCTGTGAGCTTAGGTATTGATCACTTGCCACGCCTGCTTGGTTCCCCGGCGGTGCTGTCAGAGAAGCAGAGATGTTGGGCAGCTCAGCAGTGGGGTGTGACCCATTGTGTCCCCTTCCAGAACCTGGCCAGGCAGCTGAGCAGACAGGCGGATCCAACAGCCTGACTAATAGCTTGGCAGAGGCACTGAGGCGAGACGCTCCAGCAGACGGAGGAAATTCAGCGGCTCAGATTCGTTCAGTGTTAAATGGCCTATGTTATTCTCTACATGTGAGATGATTTCTCCATTTCGCTGAGTTTATTTAGATGGACGGAATCCTCCAGAGGGAGACGGAGGGGGGAAAGCATGAAAAGGAACAGAGCTGAACCTGTACCTCCGGTTTGCAGTGGGAATATCAGGTTGATCAGGTAAACTACAGCAACTTCTGAGCGCTCACGAAAGCAGTTTTCTGACCGGGGTGCTATAAATAGATGACCTCAACTTACACACACACACACACACACACACACACACACACACACACACACACACACTGGAGTCCAGGTGTAATTAGCCAGCCTGCCCTTTAACCCTTTTCTCCATTCACTATGGTTCCTTTTCACTAATTGGAATTTGAACAGTCTTACATCTTGGCCTTCATTTAATAACTTAACATGACAAAGGAAACAAAGTGCAATATAATTTTAGAAGCAAGTAAGATATCTTTCCATTTTTTGTGACTTGAAAATGAAAAGCTGAACTATTTTTTCTCAAGTATGCCTGCAGGAGCCTCTGACCTTGGACCCGGAGTTCAGCATGCCCATCTCCAGCTCATTGCCGTGGTTGCGGCTGCTGGCCTTGCAGAGGTATATGAGGCCGGTCTTAATGCGGAGGACCAGGTAGTAGAAGGACTTTGGGCTGGGGACCAGGTTGAAGGGGGCGGGCAGTGTGCGGCCCTCGTCAAAGTAGGACAGCCACAGTTTGGCGCGGGCAAACTTCCACTCCACGTCTGCGTCCTCCTGCAGACACAGAGCACATGTTGGGTGAGGAAGGAATGTTAAGGGAAACATAAAGGTGCGACTGGTTTAAAACGTACCTCTATCTCCTGGTATGAGCTGTTGATCATGGCGATGAGCATGTTGAGCAGAACGACCACCATGGTGACGTTGTAGACCCCGTACAGCACGTAGCCGATGTTCTCTATGAACTTGTGATCGTACTTCAGCACCACTGAGATCACTTCAGACAGCCCGAAAATCGACCAGAAAAGAGTCTTAAAACTCTCCTCCACCCTGCAAGCGCACACAGAGAGGATGCAGCAGTCTGAGAGAAGGACACACATACACACAAAAGCATGTGCCCGCTCACACAAGCACACCTTTTAATATAGTGGGGGGTTTATGAGCTGGCGCTGATGAAATACCTGATGAGTCATGTCCAATTTATAGGCATTATCCCATTTATCTCCCTCTCACACACACACATGCAAGCACATATAAACACAAACAAGCCCGGCCACTGCAGGACCGGGGGAAAAGCAGGGGAATGAGTCAACAGCAGCATTTCAGCACAGATCATTTGCTTTGTAGAACACAGTTCATTAAGTAGTCTGACAGTTCACAGCGGTCTCTAGCACAGCGTAAACCTGTAGACAAAGAGGACACGCAGCAGTTAATGGGAAACAATAGGATTCCTCTTCGTTTACACCATTTTTAATTGAATTGATGATCGGCGCTGCACAAATAACAACTGCTGCCACCAACCCAACATGTGAAAAAAAAAATGGACGAGCAGAGTTGCAGCTGATTGCGTAAGATTCGTTGAAGGTAATCAGAGCGTGTGGTGTGTGTGTGTGTGTGTGTGTGTGTGTGTGTGTGTGTGTGTGTGACCCTGCTGGTCATAAAGTCACGCTGGAATACATCAGTGTCACCTATGAATGGTTGTATAGGGAGATAATCAAGAGAGAGAGAGAGAGAGAGAGAGAGACATGGATCACACGAATCAGATGTGAAAATTCCCCCTGCTTTGTTTGATGTTCTGCCTTTAATTGTGAGTCGGGCTCCAGAACAGTCAACCTGCTCCTGGTGATGGAGCATTATGACGCCCCAGTCTCCTGCTATTCTCATCCAATTCTGATCACATTGCAAAGTAACCCAAAACAAACAAACGAATAAATGAACAGATGCAAGGCAAAGGCAAAAGAACAAACAAACTCAATGTGTCTGGGAAATGTGCCACTTGGCTTTGGGCTACAAAACCACGTGATGTTGTAGAGCCCACAACGTTTTCATCTAAAGCCAGCAGGGGACACGCTTACGTCTCCTGAAGTCCCCCGTGCGTCTCTGTCACCCTGTCAGCGTCTCAGGTAAATGAATAATGAGGGGAAGAGGAGTTTGGGTTCATGTGTAACGATGAATACGTCCATGAGTGGCAGGTGAGGGGTTAAGCTGACTGCAGGGGGGGGGGGGGGGGGGGGGGAGGATCTGTCGACTCCTGGACTGCAACGGTGGGCGTCCTCCCGAAAAAAACCCGAAGACACACACATACAAAACACAGAGACTCCTGGGAGTTTGGGAGAAGGAGCAAAACAAACTCTTTAACCCTCAAATCTTCATCAGTATCTCACACTCTCTCTCTCTCTCTCTACCTGCTCAGGATTGTGTTCTCTCCTCATCCGACAGATTTCTCTGGAAAAAAGGGGCGCTCAGCCTTTCCGGAGAGATATTTGCGGGGCATGAACACACATGGCACGGCGCTGCTGCTCACTCTCACCGCTGTCGTGCGGTGAGTGGAAGCGACACATTAAGTGCTCCCACCAGACAGAACCACTGATGACAATCTGCAACCCATTACAGCGTCGTCTTTCATCCTCTTTAGAATAAAACAACCCTGTTCAGTGGCGTTACTCATCGGGAACGCAGCATATGTTTTGTGTTACCTGGGGTTACTCTCCTGCGCACCTCTTAAAATCAGCAGTAAATCATGACGAATACTCTTATGTGCGCCTCTTCACTCATAAGCAATTAGGCTGCACAACGTCAATGAAGCCCTCGTGTGGAGAGAATATATTGAATTTCCAACATGTTAACAAGCAACGCGCACAGACTGATTCACCTGCATGAGTCACTGCTCACACACAGGTCCGTAATGTCTGATAAGTGGGAATATAAATGCTGAATTTTTAAAGTTCAATTTTAAAGGCAATTTCTTCATTTAATCAGTTCGATCAATTTGTTTACCCTCAACTTACTGACTTAGCAAGTCAAATCATGTCTGCTGCTTTAGGAGCGGAGACCCGGTATAGGCGCCATCTGGAAACTGGGCCCTGCCACATAATGAGCCCTAACAAGCAGAACCTGCCCTGAAACATCTGATGAGACTTGCAAATAAGCAACAAAACAACAAATAGAAACCAAACTGTGATAATTAAGGGAATTATTTATCCATGAAGGTGTCTGCTAGATGTTCAATATTGGCCCAAATTAGCTAGATTAGATTTATTTGTTAAATATGACAGATATCCTCAATTACTAGAACTATTACATCATTAATTGATTGGAAAGTGCAGTCATTTTGAAGAGAAAGTTTGTTTTCAGAAGTTCCAGAGGCTGACAACAGAATGGCTGCTTATGTTTACGCACAACCACAGTGCTAAAATGCTCTTGAGCAAGGCAGCAAATCAATGTTACTTTGACCGACGACCTTCACAGCAGGGAATTTTATATCAGGGGGAAAGAAATCGATAATCTTCATGCATTATTTCTTGCCAATGAGATTAATGAGAACTTGAGGAGAGAAAAGAAAAGACTCTTCGAATCTCACTCTCTCTCTCTCTCTCTCTCACACACTTTCAAACACACACACACACCCACCCGTTTCGACGTCAGACACTGGAGGCATGTATAACACAATCACGTCCACAAGTATTAATAGTGGTTGTGGAGTGGTTTCCTTGGTTGCGTTGCGGTGATGGATGACACAGGCGGCAGACAGAACGCCGCTCGCCGGCTCAAAACCACTGCAGGCTGTTTCCCATCACACCATCGTCTCCCTCGCTGCTCAATCACAGGCATTCAGGCGCGTTTCCGTGCAATCAGGGGAGCCGAAGAAGGTGATTTCGGCGGACTTGCCTGGAAAGCCTGTCATTTCACACTTTCTCTCTTGAAACAATATGTCATTACTTATCTGGAGGCCGTCTCTTAAAAAGATAAAAATCCTCTCCGCTCAGAGAAAAACCCCCCAGAACAATTACTCGCTTTTGATTATGATGTAACCTCATTATCTTTTCACTGGAATCATTCTGTCTCCCAGCTCTCCATCCCACGGAGAAAACAAAAAACCGAAACGTGCGCGTTGATAATGATTAAGGGCTTAGATCCAGGCAACATTAATTTGCCATTAAAGCAGAGACTCTCGCTCATACGCACAATTACCAAACCACACAGAGGGCTATTTATACGCCGCTCATCTAAGCAGATTGTTGGAAGGTTTTCTTGCGATGTGCCTTCTAAATCTGTTAATGCGCGAATAGTTAGGTTTTGGCAGCCCTGCAGAAAGCCAAACGTGGCGTAAATGTGTGTGTCTGCGTGTATAAAAAGATAAACCAGTCATCTGCGACTTCAAATAGCTACAAACACTCCATCCCTCTCCCTCCACAAAGCTACTGTTTACATGTGTTACTCTGATTTATAGCACAGAGAGAAGTTTATATGAGAGCAGCATGTGTTCTTCCAGCTTATATATTACTATAAAATCATTGTGTGATGTCTCTTAAGGCCGAAGAATTATTACACACAGGCTAAATGTATCTTAGGGGGTCAACAACACAAATACATTTAAATTGGAATTCTAGGTATTAAATAGTACCATACAGGGTGCTAGAAGCTTATGAAAGCTCAGCAGTACTAAAAAACACACAGACGTGTATAAGTGTGTGTTTTGTGTGTATCTGTGTATTAGAAAAGCATTAGACAACAGACAGTAAATCAGCAGGGACGGTTTGAAAAAGAGAAAGAGACGAACAGTGTGCTATTATCTGTTAATTAAGAGTGGCAGCTCCCAATAGGCAACACACAGCATGGCGGCACACACACACACACACACACACACACACACACACACACACACACACACACACGCACGCACCACACACACACACACAGACACACACACACACACACGCTCGCAATTTACCTCTGCAGGACACTGGCAGGATGTAAGAAACCCACTTTCTGTGTCTATCTGTCTGTCTGTCTGACTGTCTGTCTCTCGCACACACACACACACACACACACACACACACACACACACACACACACACACACACACACACACACACACACACACACACAGAGAGTCACATATAGCATGGAGTGTGTCAGTGTGTGTGTGGGAGAATGGTGAGTCACCTCGGCTCTGCGGGAGCAGTCCAAACCAAATCAGCAACAGGCCCAAATCAACCTCTTCCCCTGAGAGAGGCGCTCTGTCTGTCTCTCTGCTCTCTCTGTCTGTCTCTCTCTGTCTCTGTCCTCTTCATATTTCTCTCTCCCTCCATTATCTTCTACCTCTCCTTCTATCACCTCTGTCCCTCTTTAATGTTCTCTTTCTGTCTCTTTCCTCACTATATTCATTATAATCGCCATTCTGCAGCTTCACTTTTGCAGGTCTGTGCTCTTTTGATTCATACACTTTTACACTTTATTACCATTTCCATTATTTTATCCTCCC
Organism: Genypterus blacodes; assembly: GCF_046128005.1. Lineage (NCBI taxonomy): Eukaryota > Metazoa > Chordata > Actinopteri > Ophidiiformes > Ophidiidae > Genypterus > Genypterus blacodes. Next base: position 1,969,405 of record NW_027466902.1, on the reverse strand, counting down.
TAATCTTTAATATGCGGCAATACTCTCACACTGGCCAAATGTAAATGTACAGACATTGTGAGGCAGCACTGCTCCTCTGCCCTTCAGTCATTAGCAAGATATTAAAGTTCTCCTCTCCTCTCCTCTTCTCTCCCTTCCCCTCCTCTCCGATTTGCAGGCAGACAGGCAGTGAGACCGACAACAAGCAAACAGACAAAACATCTTTAAATATTAAAGTGAGTTTAACTTTCTATCTGTTGCACCAAAGGATCTGGCGCCATGGTGACAAGGCAAGGGCGGAGCTTTGCACACCTCAGCATTTAATGAATGAACGCTGCTCCCAACTGATGCCCGTCTGTGTTTGTGAGCGTGTATGTCAGTGCGTGTGTGAGTGAGAGAGAGAGAGAGAGAGAGAGAGAGAGAGAGAGAGAGAGAGAGAGAGAGAGAGAGAGAGAGAGAGAGAGAGAGAGAGAGAGGGAAGGGAAGGGAAGGAGAGCAAAGCAAAGGAACAAGAACAGATGTGTGCGTGCATGTGTGTGTGCATGTGTGTTTATATGTGTGTGTGTGTGTCATAGTGTCAGAGAATTAGGCATAAGGAGCAGACAATAGGAGGTTGTTTTAGAGTATCTTCAGGCGTGTTGTGAAAGAAATCTTATTAAGTCGGGAATACAACACGGCGAGATGAGCAATTAAGTGTTAAAAGTGTCGTGCATGATAATGAATCATGCATGACATCAACGATCGCCCTCGCCACAGTCGAGCTGCTGCTTTCTCTCCCAAGAATACTTCAAAAGATGGAATGTCAAACGAATAGTATAGTAATTTAGTCCAACAGTCGTCCTTTTATACCACTATATAGTAACGGCTGAAGAATTATCACCAGTTGCCTTTTCATTCTTCCCTGAATGTGCCCATATCTTCTACTTAAGCTCTCACATACTTGTCGGCGATCTTAATCAGTCTGGAGCATTAAACATTGTATCCACCAGGACGCAGGTTAGGGTCAAAACATAAACCATCCATATTCTGGAAGGGCCTGGAACATCTCCCAAGGGAAGCGACCCGGGGTCATCCTGATAAGAGGCCCAGACCGCCTCAGCCGGCTCCTCCCAAAGCCAGGGAGAAGCCGCTCCACTCCTGTGTCCTTCCTGACACCCAGTGGAGAAGAGTCATTTCAGGTTGATTGTGTTTGTGATCTCATTGTTTCAGTCAATACCCAGAGCTCATGACCACAGGTAAGAGTTGGAATGTATATCGATCAGTAAATGAAGAGCTCTGCCTTCAGGCTGACCACAACAGTTTGATACAGTGTCTGTATCGCTGCACCAATTTGCCTATTGATCAAACTCTATCCTGCCCTCACTCCTGAGCAAGACCCCATGACTCCTAATCTCCTTCACTAGGAGCAACACCTCACTCCAGACTTGGAGAGAAAAATCTACTGCTTTCCAGGCTGAGATTTTGCATCACAGTCACACATCAAGTTGCCTCACACTCAGCTGCAAACCCATCCAGTGCTTGCTGGAAGTCACAGCTAGACGAAGCCAACAGAACTACGTAGGTTGGTAGGCCAACCAACTGGACTCTCTCCAATCCTCGGCTCCAGCTCAAGATTCTGTCCATAAGAAATCCAAAACAGAATCTGTATCCAGGGTCCAACATGAGCATTCTTCATGTATACAAAGCACATTGGACAGGATTGGTAAACTCCTATGACCCCTCCAGCTTCCTTGCAAGGGTAAAAAGTTGACCCCCTGTTCCTTAGTTGGCTGAGCAGTGTGATCCCTCTGTAATAGGAAAACACCCTCTGGTCCCTGACCCCCATGCAACACCTTAGCCAACACAGCACAGCAACATCCAGAGCCTTCACAATCTCAGAACGAATCTCACCTTTGAGGAGATTTTTAGCTTGGTCATTGACCTCTGCCACAGAGATGGACCAGTCCTTCCCCATGTGCTCTGTCTCTGCCTCCTCCATGGGTGACATATGTGTACAGTATGTCATGAGGACGGCCAGACAAACTTTGCAATTGGTGAAACACCCAAAGAACACAAATCACCACATCCGGAGCCTTGAGACGTCTGGTTTTCTCTCTTTCTATCATATTTTGATGTGAGCCGGTCAGGTGGAAAGGTCCTTCCTTTAGTGAGTGCAGAGAAAATCCTCCGATAACCTTTTTTTGCAGTCTTTATTTATCCATTAAGGGCGGCCAAAAGCTTTTCACTCACCTACGCGAATGAAATTTGGTGGATAGATTGAATTTCTCAGAGATCTCAGTGCTGTTTCAGAGTCCAAGGACACAATCACACAATTTTGAGAAGAAAAAAAAATTAAATTGAAAACTATTTTAAGAGGTTAAGTCTATAAATATTCCAGGTTCAGCATTGGCCTTTAAAATCTGTATTGTTACTACGTCTCCTGCTCTCATTTTCACATTCAGATGCGAGTCAGAAGGCTTAATACCACACGTCTGCCTTCAAAGCAAAGAGATTCTCTCTTTGGCTCACCCTGACTGTCTAAACCCCCTCCACCCCTTCATACCCCTTGTTCTCTCAGCCACCTTTTATCCTCTATCCTCTCTTTAGACCCCCTCCCCTCTCTCTCTCTCTCTCCACCACCATTATCCTCATCTAGCCACCATCTTCCTCTGTCACCCATCACTCCAGACTCTCTTCTACTTCTTCTTCCAAACCTGTTATCTCCAACCAGCACTCCAGCTTCGACTTCATATTCCCTCCTCTCTCTCTCTCTCTCTCTCTCTCTCTCTCTCTCTCTCTCTCTCTCTCTCTCTCTCTCTCTCTCTCTCTCTCTCTCTCTCTCTCTCTCTCTCTCTCTCTCTCTCTCTCTACCCACTTACCTTTGTCCTTGGCTGTAATCTAATAAGCAACACCCGGGCCTTTCTGTCTGTCTAAGTTGTCATTGTGTGTCTCAAATTCAATTCAGATATTACTGTTATGACAACAAGATCCATGTTGGCAAAGGAGCTTAATGATATTAGCTGATGTAACAAAACAAAGCACGCGGCGGCGCATCTACAGGAGCCAATAAATGATCAATAATCAGGAAGCTGCAGGAGAAAAGAAGACCGCTGCTGTCATCTCTGCAGTTTCTTTAACTTTGTGGATTCTTTTGTAAGGGTCGGTGGTAAAACATGTGCAGTCTAAATCTGCTAGCGCTGTGTGGTAGTGCTGCTCCCTGGCTCTCTCTCTTCTTCTCTTGCCCTTCATTTTCCTCCGAGTCCTGGATGTTCTCCCACATTTTGCCTTAACAAGCAGCCAAACTGAAAAACACCCTCCTCTGCACTCTCACTCCTTGTTTCCTCCTTCTCCTTCCTCCCCTCCATCTCTGTTCTTCTTCTTCACTCCCCCTCTCACCCAACGGACTTCATCTCATTACTTTGCAGACGCTGATGTTCCAACCTATAACTGTGCCTTTTTTTATCCTCCTCTCTAATTTCAATCGTTTCACTTCAGTGTTTGTTTGGTGAGTCTAAAATATGCATAGCTTCACCCTCTGACTGCCACAAATGACTTCGTCTTCCGGGCCGTCTCTGAGCCGCCGCCGCGCCACCTACCCACCCCTCCGTCTGCAATGTTGTCATGCATGGCTGACTAGAACACAGAGACAGGTCCGCCGCTTCACCGACTTTGTCCAATATCAAAATCCTGATAAGTGTGTGTGCGAGTTTTTGCGCGTGTTTATGTGTGTGAAGCGTATTTTTAGATGTTTTGCTTGATTGCCCAACCACCTGTTACCGTATGCAAAAAAACAAACAAAAAAACAGTGAGAGCAAGAGACAATCAGTGTGTGTGTGTGTGTGTGGTTGTGTGATGTGTCTTTTTTCAGATCTGTGTGAGTCAGAGGATCTGTCTGAAGCTTTCCTCCTCCGGGGAACGAGTACGTGTGGCCATTACTGCTCAGTCATCATTAAGCCCTATCCAGCTGTGCGTTTATGTGTACGTGTGTCTGTGTGTGTGTGGGTGTGGGATTCAGTTTCTGTCAGACACAAATGATAATCCACATCTCCTTCCTCTGCTGCACTCCCTCCTCTTCTCCCCCCGTGCCGCCTCTCCCCAGGCACCCCAGTCTGAGTGACTCCTCCTGGGGTATCATTACTACTTCCACCTGGCGCCCTCCTCATTCTCGAGTATCAGAACTATCAGGCCGGCCCCTCGCCACCATCCTCCATCAATAGTGCCCCGGCAGACAGCGAAAGTCACACAGTCGCGCGCGCGCGCACACACGCGCGCGCACACACGCACACACACACACACACACACACACACACACACACACACACACAGCTCAGAGCCAGCAAACTCCCCCTCTTACTGACAGAGATGTATGTTGACAAAGAGAGAGAACAGAGAGAGCGAGAAACGATGACGAAGGGAGGAGATTTTTGTTTCGAGAATTCACAAATCGTTGTCATATCCAAATATATCACAGTCATACCATGGAGACAGACAGATAAACATTCGCAGACACAAAGAAGACGCAGAAAGACGTCACAATATACAAAGTACTAATTCACCGAGACGTTTATAGAGGAAACGCTGAATGATGGCTTGACTTGGAGGACAAATAAAAATGCTTACTGCCAGTTTGAACAGTTCAGTAAGTACTGTATACACAGGTGGATGGCTTGAAAAACAATGTAGGCTGAAACTTAAGCCAGACTGACCCCTGGTGGTGCGACTGACAACGGCAGGCGAATTCACGGGGTCTTCTGACGGGCTAAAAATAGACCTCTGCAGCTGCTAAACACACAGTAGACCATAGAAAACTGCCACCAGTGCACAAGCTTCAATCCAGAGGCACTTTCCAACCACAAAAACATGAATAAGATATATAAATGACTAAAATGACACACAAGACGTGGTGTCAAAAGGAGGAAATGACGTGCGATGTGGCTGTGTGTTGATCTTTGATAACAAAGTTGATGCGACAAAGAGAAGAAAAGGGAACAATCCACAGAGCTCGATGTGCGTACGCTGATGATGGTAATGTTTACGTTAGCTGTGCATAAGTTCATTTTGACTGGCTGCCATTTCCTGCTCCATTAGCTCCTCTTTCTGCTCGTCTTTCTGCCTGTTAACCAGAAAGATGCTGCTCTATCCGTCTGCCAATCAAAATGTCTGAAGCTATGGTTCCATGTGGGCAGCCAAGCAGAATTCCAGCGTCTCTAAAGCTCCTATACTGTCACTCATGCCTGGTACATACTGTAAGGCGGATATGCACACACACACGTAGAGGTGCAGTGAGGGGAAGGTCAGCATAGAGGAGCCTCTGTAGAGCCTCTCTAGAGAGAGTCCTCAAAATCTGTGCTGGATCATAAACTAGAGGCTGCGGCTTTTGCCTCCGTCGCCAGGTGACAGGTGAGAACAACAGGGACAAGTGAGTTTCGGGGAATTGCCTTGCTAAATTTGGGCTTAATAAGAGCATTCTGGTGTCAGCGGCTCACGTTTACCATGGGCAGATCACCATGGTAACCTGTGCTGCACGGCTTAACCGCTCAGAGGAAACCCATCAAAACATGCCACCGTCCTGCCTACGAGGCAAACACCTCGATGGGAAAATTGTGACATAATTCTGAGAGGATGCTGACACGGAGGAAAGAGGCTCATTTATATTAAAGTGATAAATTCAGCAGCAGGAAGCCACGGTGAGCCATTACAGGGTGAATTATGTTTACTGTTGCATATTGATTGCATGGAAATGTGATGCCAGACATGAATCCTGACTTCCTGTGATTGGTTGAGTGTAGCCTAACACGCTTATACTATTAGTGCCGCTCAGTGAAATATTGCAGATCCAGATTTTTATGATTGAAGCGGTTGATAAAAACATCAATAAATAAAAACATTGTTCTGTGTCGATGTTTTGAGTGCAAACATTGGCAGTATTTACATGTTTAGCCTGCGTTTTGATCTTATCAAACATTACATAAGGCTGGTGTGTAATCCTTAAGCCACGCCCCCTTCTTATGTAGATAAATAGATGTGAGGTGGGTGACATATTGTACTCTATATTATGTTTCTGACTCAATGGAAATCTGCCCCAGATCAAGATATTCATAAATAAATATGTGTAATGGGACTTAGAGTGTGTGTGCTCAGCTTAGTTACACAGAAAAAAGGGTCCATTATCAAGTGGACACACAGCGCAAAGGGCGGGCAGGTGGACAGGCAGGTGTGTGGACAGATAAGAGACACAGCGAGACAGATGGGTGGAAAGACAAGCAGCCTGGCACACTGGACACTGCCGGGGAGAACAGAATCACAGAAACCGGGGGCCGCTTGCCAAAAACAGACAGAACCGACAAAAGTGGTGCAATGGAGAAATCTGCCAGACCAAATAACCAAACTTGTGACTCAGGCGGGCTGAACTCCAGGTCTGCTTGCAATTAGGCAGCGTGTGAGCCTAAAGCAATTACACAAAACTGCGATGACATAAATTCTCCACGCTGGTAAGCAAATCAAATTAAACGGAGCAGATCCCCCCCCCCCCCAGATTGGAGCGAGCCTAAAAGCTGAGGATGTCTTCCTGGGATAAACTGAACGCTGAGACATGACAGAGACCTCAGGAAGAATTTTCATATCGAGATGGATAATGATAAACTGACTTGATGAAAGATTCTGTCAGAGCCTGAGGACGAATCGCTTCCCCAAGAATAGCAGATTGATAATAAAGCAGCCACAGTCGCTGGGAAAGAAGATATGGAGGAAGGGAAGAGGATATGGGTCGTTTAAATGGATGTGACTGGTTAGACTGGTTGATGTGGGATGATGGAGTACACAGCACGACAAACAGATCTACACTGTGGAGATGCTAGTACGGATTTAATTGGATAACCCTTGATTCATCTGTTGCTGAGTGAAAGAGCGTGTTTATGAGTGTATGGCTGATCTGAAGAACTGCATACAGTTAGTACAATTAGCACTCACTCTAAAATGAGTCCAGCTAGCCGTTTGAGATGGATTCCTTCCTCATTATTGAGCATTCTGAATGTAAAATGCTCTCCCGTGACCAGTTACCATCTGTGAAATTGATGTATTGGCCCCGATGAAATCAGCTCTTCAGAAGGGAAATGGCAACTTAAAGTATTGAGTGTACACAGTTATCACCACTGTTGTTATTTCCAAAGCTTTAACTGGACATCAATCTCAAAATCTGCTTCAAAATCAACGATGGGTGATAAAGTCTACAGACTCTTATTCTGGCACTTTATCAATGGAAGGTTCAGAGGTATAAATGTCTATAAAAACACGTCTGTAAATCATCTCCGGACGCTGCTGCTGCTCTGTGTCGATGCCTTCAAATCCTCATAGACACCAAGCAGAGATGTTTCGCAACCTTCCCCATTAGCTGCACATCAAATTAAACCAAAAAAGAGCAAATTTTCTTACAGCTGGGTCTGTTTTTGTCTGAGAACTCGTTGGACTGTCGGACACCACTTTGCTTTCTCCTCTCTGTGTCAGAAGTGCCGGTGATTACAGCGGAGATAAAAGAGAAGGCCTCCCTCTGCTACAGTATAGATTACAGATTACAGAGAATGAATAAGTGGGGAGAAGATTGTTGTCTGTATCGACTCTCCGAAAGCAATTTCTTTACAGGTGTGAGACACAATGTTGCCGCAATTCATTGTAATTCATTAGAGACTTTACCAAGCAGACCAATCTATTTACCTTGAAGCCAAACAAACAGAAGTTAAGCATTAGGGATCAAGTTTCGATTGATGAGTTTATGATGAGCAAAGGTTTGTTCAGGCCTGGAGAAATCCCTGCTTGGCAATAAAAATGAGAGAGAAAAGACCAAAATAGTGCAGTTAAACGGTGTTAAAGGGAGCTTTTCTGTTTGTTTAGGTGTTAATCTATACATATGTCCGATATCGCACCCTCTGATCCCACATAGTCCCATTCTCTCCCCACTGAACACACCAACACACACTCTGCGGCCAGGCGTAACTCACGTGGTGAAGGCGGGATTGTACTTGGCGCCCAGGTAGTAGGAGTACAGGTTGAACATGCCGATCATAAAGGCCACGAACACCATGATGAAGATCACCATGAACTTGAAGATGTCCTTGACGGTGCGCCCGAGCGAGATCTGCAGCGGGCCAAAGCTCTCGTTGGCCGGCAGGATGTAGGCGATGCGCGAGAAACTCAACACCACGGCGATGGCGTACAGGCCCTCGGAGATGATCTGAGGGTCGGACGGACGCCACTTGATCCTTGCTGGAGGCGGGGAAAGAGGAGGAGATAGAGATTGAGATCAAGTTTGGAACACAACCAGTTTGTACAGTGGAATGTAAAGAATATAAAGTAGGTTTGATCAGGATTGTTTGTAAGAATGTATGTAGTGAGGATGAAGATGCAGGCAGGAAGACAAACAGTGAGGAGAGACAGGAAGAGGAACTGATAAATAGTAGCACAAAATGTGTTTACTGTCATGTCATGGCAGAGTCAGACCACCAGATGACAGCACTGATGAAGGTTACATCAGCAAGCCTCCTAATAGGACACAGTGCACCACAGTGGCCTGCAGCAGAGGCTCGGTGTGTGTTTATATCTGTGTATTTATGGATTCATCTCTGATTTGTGTGTTTTCTAAATGATAAAAAGATTCTTACAAGCTATTTGTTATCCTATGATACACTAGTGATCTGGTTTGCTTTGTCTGCCGGCTCACCGCTGTGGTCCAGAGTGAATAAGCTCAATAACTACTAGAGGAAGTCATTCATGGTCCCCAGAGGATGAATCTGAAGCTGTTCCTTGGGCTAGCATTAGCATCTTTACCATAGGTGAAGTAGGCCACTTCTTCAGGCAGAGTGGCGCTGCTGAGGTCCTCGTCGGGAACGTGCAAGTCCACGTACTGCTGGGCTTTGGTGGCCTTGAGGAAAGCCATGAAGCGGGCAGTGAAGGACGCCGTGAAGATGGACAGCATGCCGAAGTCCAGGACGTTCCACAGGTGCATGACGTACTCCCTGGGCCCGTCGCTCCAGATCTCCTTGCACTCCGACCAAATCATACCTGAAGGGCGGAGGATGGACACACACACACACACACACACATGTGAATGCACTGGGTTTAAAACGGACACAGGTGGACGTGTAGTGCTAGGCAGACATGCACACACATCCATAGATCAAAGCAATCACACACACACACACACACACACCACACACACACACACACACACACACACACACACACACACACCACACACAACCTCTATGTCATTCTCCATTTGGAGTTGAAACAAGGAGAAAATTGCTCGCTGAAAATGCAGCCTGATCAGTACCATCTCTATAACAATTACTGGGCCTTGAAAGCATGCTGCTTGAGTTACCATTACATTGATCTAGCCAAGCCACCCCACCCACACACACACACACACACACACACACACACACAAACATTCTCACATATAAGCACCTGCTGCCAAAACCGGCCGTGGATAGGGGAAGAATGGAGCCATTACTGGTGAGCTCAACACAAATACAACCGTATGCGCACACAAACGTCATGGTGTTAACGTGTGTGTTTGTGTGTGTGACTGAGGGCATAGCAGCAGATGGGGAGCAGCTGCGGTCTTACAGGCACGACCGCAGGTTATTTATCTGTAGAGCTTTGTTTTGGTCTTTCTGTCATGCCGTTTTCTCCTCCTGTTACCTCGCGTCTACCTTTTTATTTTCATTACAGCCTTTGTATTATGTTCATCTGTTTCTTCCCCCTCTCCCCCCCCTCACATCCTCCCAACCCTGCGAGCTTTTCCTCAGCCCCGTGGCTCAAGACAACCTCCAAATGCCAAATCCACCCCTGGCCCCAAACCTGTCTTCAGTTCTCAGCATGGCTCCAGCTCAAACCTCACTTCTGCCTTACATAATCTGGGAAAATTCTGTTGGATCTCTGGCAGATAAAAGACAATGACTTGAAGTAATGTCATAACCCGGAGCGATATGACTCAGCTCTTATGCTGTTGCTTTAATGTTTAATAACTTCACTTCAGAAAGATGCTCCATATCAACTGGCTCTTGGCTCTTGATTTGTGTTTTTATAAAACGGCCAAAAGCCTGACGAATCGCTAAATCCTCTCGTATTAGAATTTAAAACCTTACCTGAAGGCTAAAGTCGTCTTTTAAACCGATTTATGTAGAATCTTCTGTGACAGTGACTATCTCCCGCCCCTGCCACTCACCTAAAACCCACTTCATGATCAGCATCTCTGTCCAGGAGAACTGCGTGGTCTTGACCCTGAACACTTGTCTGGGGTGATCCACGATGGTCTCGTTGGGCAGGTTCTTGACGCCGTCGAAGCGATCCGACGCGTTGATGACCAGCAGGCCGAGGAAGACGGTGAAGGAGACGGCGTGTGCCACAAACTTCATGAAGGGGCTTCTCAGGATCTGACCAAGCTAGGAGAGGAACAAAGACAGACAGGATGAGAACATATGACATTAATTCCTGAGATTTTAGAGTTGCACTGTAAACACATAAGAGACCCTCCTCTTGTGGCACACTCATGCAGATCGGTGGTGACGCTCACACCCTCACACTCACCTCCAAGCCCTCACACACGTTTGTGCTCCTGACATTTGCCACTCTCTAAACCTGCTGTGATCAATATTAACAACCCAACAGGGTACCTTTGCTCTCTGTATGCAGACTACACACACTAGATCCAATCTTTTCCCCCACACCACACACACACGCTATCAGAACACGGGGAAAGAGGTCATCGGGTAGATCTTAACCGTGCAAAACCTCTTAACGTCCACCTGCGACAGGAAGGGGCCGGGTTCCTTTATGTCTCCCAGCAGCAGAGCAGATAAGGCTGATCGCTTTCACCCCTCATCTTAAACACGATGGCTAGTCTAGATTGTGCTTCACCGCTGTGCCAAGGCAGAAAACATATGGTCAGGGTGTTTCCTTTCCCTTTTATTATTAGTGTGATGCTGAAAAGAGACAACTATAATTTCTTTCCAAGCAAATGCTGCTTTCAGGTCCATGCAGAGGTAATCAAAGAGGCTTGGCGTGAAATGGAAATCACACAAGGGGCCAGAGAGAAACGACATCTTCTATTATCCCGTAGAAAACATCTTCTCACCTGATGCGCAGGAAGACATCTTCTCGGAGGAATGAAACGCCGCAGGGGGACGCCGCAGGGAGGCGGATAGATCGTCTCATTGTGAAGCCGATGATGTTCAGCGTTTGAGACAGAGGTGTTGATTCAATCCTGAAATCTACTGGCATTTCTGACAAAGCTCTATTGTTTAGCCAGATTCCAGAAGGTGGCTGTGATGTTTTCTTCCCCATAATGAGTCAAAATGAGATCTGATACGACACTGAAACTAACTACCTCCTCATGTCGTATCACAGAATTGAATCAACACCTTCTGTGTCCTGAGGGAAATAAAAACTGAACTGTACCTAATAAGTTGGTAACTCAGTGTAGCAGTGTATTTCTCTTTCTCTCTCTCTCTCTTGTTTGCTTGCATACACACACACACGCACGCACGAATGCATACAGAGGCACGGGTCCCATTTGTTTACAGAGTTTATTCAGTCTACCAGTTTTTGTCTCTGTCCCATATTTAACCATATAGATTTGCAGGAGCAGACCCACTCACCCGCACACACACACACACACACACACACACACACACCCTCACGTCCTCCCCTCCCCCTCGCATAAGTATTGCCGAAATGATTTCCACTATTTTTCCCCTGCTTACTAGGACAACAGTTATGAATTCTAATCAACAGCATCCATCATGGAATCATACAGGAATCATACAAAGGTCATCCTGTTCTGTGTGTATCGACTGAGCTTTACTTTGAAGTGACCTGGGGTTCAAGTCTCCCAGGGGGGGGACGACAGACAAAAGGCCAGGACAGAAGAAGCCGTCACTTACATATGGACCACGATGTCAGTTTCAGGAGTGATGAGGCGACAGCTTGAATGAAAAATTGATATTTGAGTGAACAGATGACAGACAGCAGCACAAATGTCAGGTTATTGTTGTCAAATTGATTGTGATACCTTGGTGCAAGTTACGATAAATTAAAACCTCGTATAAGACAAAGGTTAGCATGCTGATGCGTGTACTTTTTTGCAAAAATAAGCACAAACACACATGTCATCAACAGGTAAACCGGAACAGTCAGACCGGATTAGGAACGCTGCTATAAAGGAGCGCCATTTCACTGCAAAAGTCTCATTTGTTGGAGATAACGACGTTCATAAATTACCATAAATAAATACCGAATCTAAATTAATGAGGTAATAATTTGTCAGTGTTAAGAATGTGACACAAAGCCTTCCGGGGAGGCTGGATGTGAGCAGAATATGAACCCGGTGTCACGGAGGCTCAGGGCTTTCAGAGGCTTTTTCCTGTTTTATCACGTTCCATCTTTTTTTTCCATCTTACTCTCCGTTTCATCTTTTCCCCCCGAGGAGCCTATGTATGTTCTCAAGGGCACACACCATCCGTGCTCAGCTCAGATGCCCTTTACATCGATACGAAGACGCACATTGTTTGTCATCTCCTCGCCTTGTGTTTCTCCCTTACAGCAGATTTCTAGCACTCGTCTCCGTCTTCATTAAAAACAGCTCAAACATCCCAAACATACATTTTTTTAATCTCAGCTACTTAAATGAAGCGCTACACGTTCTGGTATTGCAGTGGCGTCGCTGTAAACGGAGAATATTAGGAGCTGTGACAGAGGAGAGGAATTGCCTTGTCTGATTATACACAACAAAATGGCACAATTAGCAGCAGGCGTTGCAGGGCACATTTAACACAATCAGCACCAACACATCAAACGCTCACAACCAGCCTTGGTTCATGCACAACACACACACACACACACACACACACACACACACACTAACAAACACATGCACAAACACGCACATGCACACAAACTCTCACACACACACCCCAGTCTGCCTCTTTATCCATTTCATCATCATTCACACACCGTCATCCATTTTGTCTCTTAGTTTGATCCTGAGTTTAATGCTCTGTCCTTCTTATACCACTAATAGAACTATTACTTACAATAACTTGCTCATATAAAGTGACACCATTCTTTGTAACTTAATTATTGTTCTTCCCTTCGTTGTGTTAGAAAAACACACAACACACACACGGGGGAAGCTAGTGTCCTGATGCATCACAGCTCCACGTCCTCTTCAACATCCTTGACACAACAACTTGTCCCCACAAAGACGAACTCATCACTTACACATATGAATGTTAACCTGAGCCACTCAGCCACTCAGCAGGTACACACGCACGTACGCACACACACTTTCACTTACAAGACCCGAAACTGTGTAAATGCAAATCTGCTCATCAACCTGGATGATCCGTAATGATTTCTACAGCACCTCATCATCAAGTGGTGTACGTGAGTGAGTGTGTGTGTGTGTCTATCTCTGTGTGTGTGTATGTGTGTGTGTGCACATGAGTGTGAGAGAGAATGCATCATTATATGAATTATAATTTACTTGATGGAGCATTAACACTCCATTCTACAGTGCCTCAGGGCCCCATAATCAAATATTGATTATCTGAGGCTCTTAAAGGTAATATTGCTAATGTCTATTAATAATCATACATTTATTATATCTGTCTATATGTTAATGAACTTCATTTAGAGTTCACCAAATATTCAGTTCGACATTGTTTTAACAACATCAACCATCAATTAAAAATGTCCAAATTGTTTGTGCAGCTCCGTACCTACACACACACACACACACACACACACACACAAATGTATTCATTCACCATCTGCCCTTAAACAGAAGCATTGATTAATAACGGATTCATCAACGACCGATACAACCATTAAAGGATGGAGTGCACCTGTAAATATCCACCTGCCCCATTTTACTTTATTGTCACAAACAGCGTAGCAGAAGAAAGCGTTCAGACTTTACGAGCCGCTCCTTTGAGTATTTATCTGATGAGCTCATCCAAGGTGACTGGAATTAAGCGCAGGAACGAAACAGTAATCATTTCACGCCACTAAGTGTTATGAAAGGAGCGAAAACAATAAGTGCTCCAACATTAATCAAGTTAAATGACATAAGACTGCCATTCTTATCAGTAGACTAATTACACAGTAAAAACAGCAACACATTACTTTCTAATCTTGTGCAGTGTGTGTGTGTGCGTGTCTGTGTGTGTGTGCGTGTGTGCTAAGGGCTACACAGGACAATAAACCCTGAGACGTAAGAGAGGAGAATGTGTCATTTCCTAATTTGAGTGTGTCTGCATTTACAAACACTCGCTGGCTTAAAAGCACAAGGAGCTTTACTGCATTGTGCGCCTGACAAACACATACGGTATTTGTGCTTTGAGACATTGTTAGTGGCGTGAGCGTTGTGTGTGTGCGCGTGTGCGTGCTCGTACCTTGCTACACGGCATGATCCAGTAGGCGATGGCCAGGAAGGGCAGGCCAACGGTGACCCCCAGCACGGTCCAGCATTTGACCCCAATGGACTGCTGCCTCAGGCCTGGCAGGTTCTCATACCAGATAGTCAGCAGCTGCTGCTGGCAGTTTGGATGAGCAACAAACTGGAGAGGCGCAGAGGGAGAGAAATAAAGGAGAGGAGAGGAGGGCAGAGGAGTGGAGAGAGGGAGAGAGGGTACGAGAGAAGAGATCATCCATGAGGCGAAGTTGCTGTGTGCATTGAAAAATGTCGAGTTGATGATTGATATGCCTCAACTTTCTCAAAAGCGATGTACTTTTCTCACTGTATCGTTATAAATCCAGTTTGGTTTGTGTGTCTGAATGCGTTTTATTTATGACTTGTACTTAATTTTTATTGCTGTTCACATAAAATTGTCTTTGGTTGTGGAAAGTGATTGTTTTGAGAAGGGCCCATAAAAGAAAAGGACCTAAAACACTAAACTAATAAACATTGACTCTGAGCACTCAATGGGTTGATTGATCAATTGATTGGTCCAATACTGTATTTCTTCACATATTTTTTTTACAGGTTTGTTAGTTTTATGTTTCATCATTGCCTCGGGGAAACCAAACGATGTGTTTCCATGGTTGCATTCTAATCAAAGGCACAAAGCCATCGATGGTCCGGGCTCAGTCTGTGTGTTATATGGACCTAAAGCAAAGATGAGAAAGATCCTCATGTCCCCACCTTCCCTCTTATCTCCAGCTGTAATTAACGATGCAGCCGCAAGCTCCGTCTGCAGCGGTGTCAACAGACCGACTACGTGAGTGTCATAAAAATAAACAGAGAAAGCAGGAGGGAAGGTTGGGGCGCCGTTCTTCATCCACATTGACCACAAAGCTCACTCCATCCTTGCCTGTCAGACATGTTACACACACACATACATTTGCTGTTTTGGACTGGTTGTTGCAAATCAGACTCGGTGGTCCGTGGAAGAAAGGACTGGGCTGCTGTGATCTGTGTGGAGGCATTCATTTCTACGCTGACAACAAAAGCCCAAGGTGCACCGACGTCTGACAGTTTGAAATTCCCGAACACACTTGAACGGAAACATGGACTCGTTTGGTGCAGAGGGGCAAATCTGTGTGCTGCTTTTGACTCACTCTTTGCAGTTACACCTACATACACCATACAGTATACTATATACACAAATAATTGGTGCAATTTGCTCTGGAGCCAGATTCGGACCTGGATTGAGTAGAAACATCCAACAAATTCTTAACTTTAGCTGATATAAAACTGATTCAGTAGCGTGCGATTGGTTTTGATGAGGCGTTGATACTTAATGAGAAAGATCCAGATATGCATATGATTTTATAAGTTCCTTTCTCTTTAGCCAGTGTGTCATTAGAACAAAACACACTTTGCGTCGGGTTGTTTGACATTGTAGAAATGCACTTTCTGTTTTTAAAATGCTTTTCCAAATTGAAATTCCTCCTGCACTTTATGTTAATATTCAATGGATTCCAAAGTAGCTGAGTGTGCAGAAAGCTTCAGTGTTCACAGCCTTTGTGGCTTCATTACTTGTAACAAATGTGTTATTCACAGCATGTTGCTATTCAGGGCCGGCACCTGCTCCCATTTAGACACTCCAGATGCAAACAAGCTTGTAGGGGAAAATCTTTCCAAATATGCAGAAGAAATCATTTTTGCTGCAATTAACAAAGAGAATTCCTCCATTTTATTATTGGAACACTGCGGTCAGGAGGCTTGGACAAACATTACAACATGTCTAGATGTCTTTATGCCAAGAAAAGTATTGAGAAAGGAAAGACAACATCTGTTTTGCTCAGGAGACAATGGACAAACAAGCAGAGGATGGATTGTTCCGAGCAGGAGGAAGGGAAGGACACAGTAATCAATGTCCAGTAGGGGGGAAGGTGGAACAAACTGTGTGTTTGCTGTGTTTGTATGCACATGGATTGTGTTTGACTCACACCTCCGATCTGATCAACCAGCCCTTCCAACTAATTAGCCGATTTCATGATACCCGTTATGTATCCCTGAACATGCAGCACACCATCATGCTCCACCTGGTTTCCATGGCAATCATCCCTCCTTCCCACTTTGCCTCACGTTATTAGCTCCCTCATTGACCGTCCTCACTGCTTTACCCAGGGTAAAAACATAGACAGGACAGACTTAACGTGTACACGATCACAGAAAACATTGTTTAATAAAGATCAGATGTTAAGCGAGTGAGCGAGGAAGTGTGCGTGTGGTGTGTTTGTTTGAGAGGGACGTGAGTGTATATAGAGGAGATAGAAGGGATTGAGCTTGACTTTTAATAAGGACGCTACTGCCCGGCGAGAGATTAACTCAAACCCAGAGGACAGGCAACGGCTTACTAAGGCCCCTCTGGTGCCAAACAAGCACACAAACACACACACACTTCAAAAGACACACGTAGAAGTAGATACTATGGTTACATCTCAATGCATCCATCTCAATAAACTGGATATCAATAAATTGTGGCCCTGATTAAATACTTATTTCAACATAACTTGTAAAATCTTCCTAGTTAGACAATTCCGTACCTTCTTGACCTCGTACTTGATGGCCAGTTTGATGCGGCTGAGGCAGGGGCGGTTGTAGGGGCTGGGCAGGCACTGGTCTATGTCGCCGTTCAGTATGGCCTCCACTTCCTCCGTGTTCCGACAGAGGTCCAACACCCCCACCACAAAGTCCTTACACTGCATGGACAGCTTGCGGTAGTCGTTCTGCACGGTTGAGTGGAGAGCGGAGGGGAAGCAAAGGGGAGAGGAAGACACAATCAATTAAGATGAAATATTGCACAAAGACGTCAAATATAAGGATGTGGGCGTCTGGAAAGGAAAGATTCATCACGTCATGTCTACAGCTTCGGTCGTGACGGGCCACTTTCCTTTGTCTCTCGGCTGTCACTTAGTCTCCCATGTGCTTTGGTCCTCTTGTTCCACCTTCTCGCTCTGGTTCTTAAGTGTATTTTAGTGTTTTTCACCTCAAACTAAACCCCCCAGACCTCAGGCGTCACCTGTGCTCTGCTCCATCAGTCACCTGCAGTTCTTCTTCTTTGGATCAATAACAATCACAAAGCTGCTCTCCTCCTGCCTGTGCCTGCTGGTCTGTGAGCTCCTAAACTCTGCCCCGCAGCTCGGGTATTGACAAGGGAATTTATATTTTAATAAATGGGAAATTGTCTAATATTAATTCAAAGCTAATTTGAGATTTATTAGCTTTGGAAGTAAACCACGAAGAGCAAGATACCGTGACTTTTTAATTTCTCTTGTGCATAACAAAATCTGCATGTGTTAGTGGTGTCAATAGCAGAAGACGCCCTTTAATAATGCTGCAGTGGGAAAAGACTTCATTGTCATTCCATACATCAGCAAGGGAAAACACACACACACACCCACACCCACCCACCCACCCTGCCACCCACACACACACACACACACACACACACACACACACACACACACACACACACGCACACGCACGCACACGCACAGCAGGTAACATTTCAAGGTAACATTACAAGGGTATGTTTATGGCTTCCAATCATATGGAAATTGAGGTTAACCCACACAGGCTATTTCCAACATCTTGGTGTTGCCCAACCTGGAGGCAGGGACACATTATAATAAAGGCAGTGGAGAAATGATGAATTATAATGTTTCGTGTTCTATAATAACGGTAATGAAATACTCCAGTGGGTTTTCCACAGTCACAGGAATTAAAGGGTGTGGATTTCTTCTTTCCTTCCATCTTCAACGCTCCACTGGACTCAGTTCTGCCCACTGAGGCTAAGTTGCACAAGATTTATATATTTATCTAGGTTTCAGGTCCACTGGGGGTCGAGCTACTTTTTCCCACAAAAAACAAACAAAACAAATACTCAGCAAACGTGAATTATGTACTTTAAGAAAACTTTGAGTCTTCCAATAAATGAACAGTAAGGAGCAGCGTGTTTGAGCTTTGTCTTGGCTTGACACAGACATTAATTGAAAATAAATGTCTATCAATCGATATCGACTGTGAGGAAAGGTTTTATCACCACAGGATGTTCCGGCATGATGCCCAGCCATATTTCTCATCCTTTCTTCTCACGCCACATCTCCCTCCCTCTGTGCTGCCTCGCTCCGTTCTGTGCGCTTTGCCAAGCACGGAGCGGAAGAGGAGACAGGAGGGATTGGCAGGGTTCACAGTCCCCGGGGAGTAATGCTCATAATGTATTCATAGCCATGTTTGTGCTGTGTTCAAGCATACCATCACAGCACGTTCATAATGCTTCCATAAAACTTTCACATGGCTTTGTAGGACTTCATACAATCCCTGAGGCTTCCCCAACAGAACCATTAACAATCAGCACAGCCAGAGGGAAATTACCGATTCAATTTCACTTCCATTTAGGGGGGAAAAAAGGATATTTAGAGCAAATTCTGCCTATTTGTGTTGTCTACAAGTCAGTACATATTTCCCTGTATCCACTAATTCTGACCATCGTTTGTATTTGCGCATCATTTGGCTGTTTTAGTGACGGATTGCCTTCTCTAATACGGGCTAGATGGGACGTGGCTCGAATGTAAATTGGTTTAATCAGCGTTCTGGAGTCAGGTACGCAAAGGCATTCGATGTGCTTGCACTCCTAAATGCCTCAGCGTGTGTGTGTGTGTGTGTGTGGAAGCATCAGTGGAGGGAAAGTCATTTGGTGTGTTTTCCCTTTTGGTTGATAAGGAAAAGAAATCAATTATAACCTTGTGTCCCTTTTGCGTTCCTTGGCTGATGCTTCAGGGGTAATTCGTATAAGATAGTGCTTTCTTAATCAATAATTGGATCACTAGACTCACATGAAGAACGCGCGCAAGCCACAACACACATATGTACGGGAAAATCTGATTACAAATCGTGGTTGTGCGGCAAATGCCTCAGGGGCTGAGATAAAGGACGGGAGACGATGGTGTGAGAGTGAAAATGGAGTGGGGGGGGAAGCGTGAAGGAGAGTGATTATGGTTACAGATGAGTAAAACCAAGATGGGGAGGGGGGGGCATGGAGCATGGAAGGAGGGAGACTTACAATTGGGGGGATGGCAAGAAGAGAGACAATCCATCATACTGCATTTCAGTGGAGGTCCACCACCATGAGTCCTCCATTTCACTTTCTTCTTCATTTTCCCTGTCTCACACTCTATCTGTCTGTCCGGCGTTTACTGGGGTCAGAGCCCGATAAGATCAACAACAGAGTGGAGTGAAAAAATTGTTCATCATTTTCCAGTCGCTCTGTATCTCCCGTGTGTGTGTGTGTGTGTGTGTGTGTGTGTGTGTGTGTGTGTGTGTGTGTGTGTGTGTGACCAGAGGCTTGAGGGTGAAATGGACAGCCGCTCCTAAGACGTGCTGTGATCAGATTACAGTTGGTCTGATTCGCTCTCAGCAGTTTGATCATAACACCCCAAATGCACCCATAGCAGGTCAACTCTACTTATCCCTACACTGTGACTGGGTGTGTATCTGTGTTGCAGTGTTTGTGTGTGTGTTCTGTGGCAACAGTCAAGCAAGGTAAGTCAAATTGGTTGCTAGCAGCAGGACCAATGCATCGGTGCTGCTCTGTCTGTCTGTCTGTCTGTCTGTTATTGCTGACCGGCAACACGTTCACTTTGAAAAGTTTGGACAGGATTGTGCAACTGACGTTCTACAAGCCACTTTTGTACGTGAACGTAAACACAAGCATTGAAATGTGTGTGTGCCTGTGAGTCCTCCTTTCTGAAGAGCCCAACTTGTCCTTCTTCACAGGAAACTCACATTAACAAATATGGTCACAAGCCACTTTTCATCAGCTACAGTCCCAGAGGGTTTCCTCCACAAAGTAGCTTTACATATGAATGAAATCAGCTGCCAGTCACCCCAAGGTGCTGACTAATCAAACATAAAGGGAGCAGTTAGGCACCGTTATGAGAGACATACCAGCTGATCCCTGTTCTCTGATTCTGGTGATACTAAGGTTTGTCAATGCAGTGAAATCCAGGTAGACACTGTTGACTATAAACATGGAATTGTGTCAAAGTCTCCTCTGTTGTTCTCATTTCATTCTGGCAAATGAAGGCTTGTTTTAAATGGTAAAATGAGTTTGAGTTTGTTGGCAAATGTCTCATCTCGTCTGGGATACATAAATTGTCTAGACGTGACAGCGAGACTTAATACGGATGGAGAGACAATAGAGAGTAGCATGTTTGCATTCGAGTCGTTGCCATATGTTATTTCACAAAGAGGAAATGAAGGGAAACACAGTCATTATGGGGGAGTTAGACCAGGAAGCAGAGGTCAGCATCATGAAGGGGCTGCACCTGGTTTGGCGACTGGTGAGATGAAAGGCAGAGAGGAAACAACAGACACACACACTAATAGACTGAATATAATCTTCCCTCTCTACGCCCGGTAGCTGAATATGTTTATCAATATTTCCTCCATATTTCCATTTTACTGTATTTCTGTGTCACAAGTAATGATCAAACATGTTGCAACACTTCAGAAACACAAATCAATGCTCTACATGTTTTACAATAACACAAATCTGCTTCATATTACACTGCAGTTTTAGTATCTTGTGGTTCAAACATTGATTTAAAGGTTAATTACAATTAAGGTGTCATGATGCTCTAACCAAAGCTCTTATATTTCGTCCTTGTGTTTAATTTCCCCATAAAAAGGTGAGCGACTGGGGCTGTTGGCACGCCGTCAGGACATTATTTGATATTTTACTGTAATGAGAGGATGGGGAAGAAAACAAGGAGGCGAATACAGAAAAAAGACAGGGGTGATAATGAGATGGTAATGAGACAGATGAGCTCCGGTCCCTCAGGTGAGCCCTCCCATTAATTTGTCTGGAGAGAGACGACGGTAACGACAAGCAGAAGAGGTGACGGACAGAACGAGCAGCTGAAAGGAGAGAAGCAGGGAGGAATGGATTCTAATGGCGTGTTCAGTGTCATGATCTCACTCTGATCCCTCATGTCCACCATATACAGTATATAAATATAGCTCAGTGTGTGTGTGTGTGTAGAGTGTGTCACTCCTCCCCGACAGCAGCCCTCCCCTGGTATCAGCCCCGGTGCAGAAAGAAACACTAATAACAAACCATCCGTGACTAATTTCCACTCAAGCTAAGCAGTTAATAAGCTCATTCCGCGCGGCGCCGAGGGCCGAGGCGCGGCGGGAGATCTGTCACCTCTCTTCGCCGCACGCAGAGACCGGCTCATTTAGCTCAAAGAGGAAGGAAACCAGGGCACCAGAAGAAATGACTTAAAGTTTCCCGGAACTGAACGAAAGGAATGAGGACTGAAGTAAAAAGGGCAATGTCTGTCAAATTAACATAACAAAGTGAAGCAAAACAAAAGGACAATCAGGCAAATCAAACAACAATGTCATAAAATAAGGAGAAAAACACACAGTGATGGAATGATTTTGTTTTCCCGGAGAGTGTAGTCTTTTGATTAAGAGGTTGTTTGGCTGATGACAAAGCTGCTGCCATAATATTGATGTGTGTGTGTGTGTGTGTGTGTGTGTGTGTGTGTGTGTGTGTGTGTGTGAGTGGGTGGCGGGGTGTATTTATTTGGCAGAAGACATTTCATTAGCTAGTAATCTCTAGAAATGCGAAACCAGAAGAAGAGTGCCTGATTAGCCGTGTCTATGTGTGTTTAATGGTAACATATTGTGTTTGTGTGTATCAAAATGCTGCAATCACACTCGGAAATCCATTCAATAGTCTGGAATTAATGTTGCCATCACCTTGACCCTGAGCATAAACCTGCTAATGCACCTGTATTATGTCCTAATCACAAATTGACCTTTAATCCCACTTACCTTCCAGCAGAGCCTTTATTACTCAAGCAAACTTTAAAGCCACAACGGAAAACACAACACACACAGTATGTTAAGCTGCAATGATACGGAACTATTCTTTAAATGATGGACAGCATAAACACGATTCCAAACTCTATCATTCTGAAGTTAGGGCAACTTACTTTTCTCTGTGTGTGCGTGTGTGTGTGTGTAAAGTTATCCCAACCCCCACTTTCCCTTTCCCTCCTTCATCACACTGACAAATCCTCCAGCCACCCCGAGGCCACGCCATGTTGAATTTAACAGTGTGTTTGTGAGTGTATGGGCAGTGAGTGAGGGGGACGATAAAAGTAAAACATTTCTAAACAAACTGCAGGTATGCAGAGGGAAAGACGTGAGTGAAGAGGCTCTCACCTTAAACTCCGTCTCGATGTTGGCCAGCCTGGCTAGTTCGTTGCTGAGCTCCAGGGCGGTCAGCACGGGGTCTTCACTGCTGAGTGACAGGTAAGCTGCGCTGGCCAGGCCCTTGTAGGCGTTCATCCTGGAGCGCGAGTGGCTGAACGAGTCCTTTTTCTGCTTGTCTATACACTCGGCGCACTTGCAGAAGTAATCGTGTGGCCTGTCGATGCGGGCCCCCTTGGTCAATAGAATGTGAACGATCTCATACTCCTGACAGTGAGCGCTTAGAATGATGGGCGTCACGTCGTGAGAAAAACGCGTTCCGTCTTCGTCGTAAGCGAAGAAGTCGTCGTCGCGCATCTCCTGCTCCAGGGGGCTCAAAGCCAGCCTGAGACCCCCGCTGAAAGCAGGGTTAGCTAGAATGGCCTCCACGATGCGCACGTAGCCCTTGGAAATAGCTAACAGCAAGCCGTCGCCAACTCTCGCCAATCCATCCTTCTTCAGCAGCAGCTCGGTCACTTCCAGGTGCTCATTGCCCACTGCTAGCTGCAGCGCGTTCTGGCCCATGTAGTCTACACAGTTGAAGTTGAGGGTTTTGGACTCTTCCAACATTTTGCGTACCACAGGAATGTTTCCGTACTCAGCCGCATCCAGGAAACGCTCTTCCTCTGCAGTGAGGGCAGAGCCACGCTCATTGAACATGTAAGCTGGGCCGCGCACAGCCTGGCGACGCCCCTTCTCCCTCAGGGTGGTGTGCCGACGAGGCATGGCCTCCATCCTGGAGACAGAAAAAGTGGAGGATGAGGGAGGGAGGAGGGCACAGAGTGAGAGAGAGAGAGAGAACGAGAGGGACAAGGACAACAATGACAACGATTGAGATGCAGAGAGGAATGAGAGCATTTGTGATTCAGGGGAAATGGTGATGACGTGATGGAGTGGGGAAGAGGAGATGGAGTGGGGACGAGGAAAGGAAAGAAAAGTGGACACGACAAGACAACAAATGAGGAGAAGAAACCACAGCATTTTAAGTGAGATAGAAGTGACCATTTAACTAAAAAAGAAGGTCGTCCTCCTGTGTGGACAAGGACTGAACAAACACACTGAGAGGTGATTAACATGGACCGCTGCTCTGAACTCAGAAAAAGCCCCCACAAGACATCTGTGACCTATTTGACCCCAGCCAGTTCAATCAATTATCACCCGTATCAAAGCTCGCTGGGGGCCATCTCAGGTCAACAGCTGTGATGAAGCTGTCGCCTTAATTGCCTCTGGCATGACAAAGCGACTCTGATCATCCGGAGTGACTTCCTCTCCTTCTTCTTCTTTGGCCAGTGAGGAATCACCGTATCTCTCGCACACATGCGTGTACCTTTGCCACCGTGCAGTTTATCCCTTATGTTTCTTTCTTCCAAAACGGAGCAGCAGTCTGCCGTGATATGTGGCAGGAGAGAGAAGGTGAGAGCTCCTTCAGTCATGGCGACTTGTCAAACCTACTGTGCATCTGGCTCAGTAATCACCACTCTCACTGCACTCCCACTCTAACACATTTCCTAGTGTCACTATTGTGCTCTTCCAAATGGATTTCACAAACACAAAGATTTGACAATTCTTGGGGCGACTGCACGGCCTGATACAGAGAACCACGGAGCAAAACAACACATTTGATGTTCTCTAACAGTGGAAGACTGGAACAATGAGACTGACCAGCTGCAAACCTCAACACCTACATTAAACTGTGACCACCACACTACAGAAATACAACTCAGAAAGTTTCAAACACGACACAGCAGTGAAAAGGGAGTCAAATGCAACAACACAAACAACACAAACATCGCAAAACAACACAAACAAGTGTCCTTCTAAATCCACTGATACACAAAATAAACACAGTACAGGTTCACAGGTCCACCAATTAATTTTACCGCGGTAATAAAATACTACTAACACTGAGACCCGGTGCCTCAAACCTATCATGTCTGTGTGTGTATGTGTGTCTGTGTGTGTAGAGGGAATTGGTGAAAATGGAAACCTTTTCATTGTGAAAATATTCCCTGGGGGGGCGGCGTCAAAGGATGTGGAATTGAAAATATGAAGACAGCTCGCCGTGGCAAACCGCTGCAGGAGAGCCTGTGTGTGAATGTGTGTGTGTGAATGCGTGTTGCGTTATAGAGTGAAAGAATGTGCTTGTCAGTGTGCGATTTAAGGGTATAAAAGGTCTGCAGCTTTTGATTTTCGATTTACACCATCAGCTGTGTACGCCTTAGGGCTGCCAATCAATGTCGGAGAGCAGAATCCCTCTCTGGCTGCTCTGTGTGTGTCTCCGTCTCTCCGTCTCTCCGTCTCTCCTTCTTTCTTACACCATTATACTATATACAGTATATGTACACACAGGGGGGGACAAGCAAAGACGTGTACACTTATAAAATGGAAATCGATTCCATGTAACCTAGCATGGTGAAGGTTTGAGCCGCTGTTTTATTCTACCTCATCATATTTTTCCCAGAAACACTCTTACAGACATCACATTTTGCGAGATTCTTGGTAAATGAGGGTCCAGTCTGGCTGCCAGCCAATTAGGATTTAACCTCATAGTTGGATAATGAATCATCACTCTCCTTCCCCCTCCATCTCCCATCTCCCATCTATCTGTGACTGTTTGTAATTCAGATCTGAAATAGAATTTACCTGCATCATTACTGTGTGGAATTACAATCTCAGGGACAGGGGACGGACACAGGGGAGATGGATGGACCGAGTGAGGCGGATAGACAGAGAGGGATATGCAGTATGGGGGGGATTAGAGAGTGAAAGAAGGAGTGTGTTTGTGTATATGCTTGCATGTGAAATGTGTGTAAAAATACTGCTCACATCCAGCACAATATAGATTTAACAGTAAAGGACACATAACATCACTGCTGTTGGAATATCAACAAAGTGATGTCATTCTTAAAGAAGAAGGGTATATTTTATTACATCAACAAATAATTTGAACACTTTATCGTCAATTTCTGTCCTGTTGTGGTTCAGTTAAAGGCTAAAGCAAAAAAAGCTACAACCGGAGATAAATACATATCGCAAAAACACACAGTTACATGTTTAGCAGAGTCAGAGCAACATGAACATCCCACTGGTGTCCCTGCTGGAGATATCGCAGCTTTTCACAAAATTTTAGCCGAGCAGTTTGGTAATGTATGCTCAAAATGCATGCTGTATGCTAAAAGAGGAATCAGTGAGTGCAGGACACACACACACACTTCTTCCCCATCCACATGTAAATCCAATATAAACAAAGACCAAGGAAAGCAAATAAATACCTTAAATCTGCTATAAGCTGCAAAAAGCAATTATTCTAATCTTTTGATACAATTTTAATAGCAAAATGTTGCTGATGGAGATTTAAGTGAACAACATACATTTTGCTCTGTGTCTTCTGAGTTCTCTAAATATATTACCCAAGTCCAGTTGCTCTTCGTTAACAATTGGCTACCCAGGTCTCGTTTCAACGGTGCAGTTAAACCAGACCAGATGGTGCTGCAGAGCTCCATTACCAGTTTTGAAACCTTGACCTGGCTGCAAAAAAACATGACTTCAGGACACTCAAAGGTTGGCTGCCAAAAAGACACACACTATTTGCCAAGACGACAAAACACAATCCTCAGCAAGATGACTTTCTTGCTGTGCTCAAAAGAATCAACGCTGATAGCTGCTGCTTGGTATGAAGGGAATTAAGCAGAAAACCCCAAACTCATGACGCACATTCAGCAGTAATAAAAAGTGAGAAAATGTGATTTTTCATTAACAGGAAAGGCATGAAATGGGAAATGGCTTTGATGCTCATAACTGAGAAAGACGTGTCTGTGCAGCAGTATTGTATTTACAGAACTGACTGAGCTGATTTAGCACTTCATCAGTCCAGAGAGATGAGCAGAATGTACCAGAGGAGATAGGCGCTCTCCCCCCCCCCCCGCGCGCCCCCGTCTCTGTACTTTTCTCTTTTTTCATCGAGTACACACGTACAGACACATAGACATGATCTCCCGCACTAAATTGGCAATTTTGAGATCAAAGGTAAGTTGCTCACCATATTGCACTGGTAATGAGAAACAGACGCGTTCGCTCTCTGCTATGCAGAGATGCAGGCCTCCAACATTTAGCCTAGGCAGGCATCAGTGGGAGCATACATGCTTTTTACAGGGGCACTAAACCTGAATATTGGTGAATCAAAGAGACAGACCAGAGAAGATTAAAGACCTGACCTGGATGCCTGCCATTCACAGTGACCAATGGTGTTAGCACAAATAGGTTGACAGTAGTGCTACCGTCACAGTTTGTATACTTTTTCTCGGTGGATGATGATTTTCCATGTGATGACAGCTTTCCACTACTTTCACACTCACATGGAAGGTAATGAAAACAGAAGGACGGATTTACAGAGATGTGTCCAATCACCAGTATACCTGTGTGCATTTTGCACGCGTTAGGAGTGTGACATTGTGTTGATGTGCTGTTCAAGCTGGTCCAGGTTAGCGTCACATGCTTTTGACACACACACACTCACAAACACAAGATCACTGTTGGCTCCTGGTAAGGCATTCATTAAATAGAATCAATCAAGATCCAACAGGACTGAGGGACTGTATAGAGGAATTCTCTACATATATTTCAGTCCCAATAAAAAAGTAGTCTGTGTGTTCAATATAATTAGGTGGGTGAGGGAGTGAAAGGGTCTGAGAGAGAGAGAGAGAGAGAGAGAGAGAGAGCGAGAGAGAGAGAGAGAGAGAGAGAGAGAGAGAGAGAGAGAGAGAGAGAGAGGGACAGATTTTAAAATAATGCACACTTAATCTACTGCAAAGTCTCTTTCAGCAGTACGTTGGTTCTGCAGTTTGTCAATATAATGTAATCAGTATGTGTGATGAAGGACGTGATCCGGCAACTGTGATCGATGTAGCATCCCATTGACGTAACACACCAAGGATCTGAGGAGCACACTCGGCTGTAAATCAATAGACCGTAGCCCTGAACTGACAGACAGCCCTGTGGCCTGGCCTGTATGTTACTTTGTGCAGATGGACACAACAAACTGACAAACTGCTCCAAATGCAACCTTGTTCATTTCAAGTGGTGTAGTTGTTCTGGATTCAGAGGATTTATTATAGCACAGCAGCAACAGATCTGCCACTTACAAACAATACACTTACTGTTTACATATAAGAAGAAATTCCACATCTACTTCACCCCAGGCCACTGAACTTGTGATTTATTTATGAGTGAGTGAATCAAACTTGTGAGTGTGTAAAACAGGGGACTTACGTTTGCTGATGCCGTGTTTGGGAGGTGAACTCGGGCTCTATGTACTCGGGTGAGCAGTGGTTAACGTAGTCCGGGAGTTCCGGAGCTCTGCGGAGCCGCTGTCCGTGGTGCTGAAAGCGCTCAGCGGCGCCTCCACCTCTCCACTTGGGAAACAGATCATCACTGCTGTCGTGCCCCGGGTCCGGCCGCGGATCCTGCCGCCGACGAAACGCAGAACCGCTTTCCGCGAACTTTGGCGGCGTAAATGTTGGGGAGTCCACCTGTTCCCCGGTCTCTGGAGACGGGTCAAGACACTCCGGTGTGGCAAGGTAAGGCGGGTCTGTGTCATCAAGCAGCAAGGCGGTGGAGGAGCAGAGATCAAGGGGCCGCGGAGAGGAAGGAGATCCTCCCGGGTGACGGGCAGACAGAGGCGGGGAAGGGGAGTCGGAGAGACGGGCTCTCTCCCCGCTGTCGCTTTCCTCTCCTTCGTCAGACATAACGACAGTTCGCGAGCGGCATAAACGAGTTTACAATCTAAACTATGCGACGCACATTGAGCGGTGTTTGTCAAAGTTTCTGACCGTCCAAGTTTCCCTTCGAGCCGCGGAGCGCAGACGGAGAAGCCCTGACCAGCACCTTTACGCCGGTGGGTGCGCGCGCTAATTAGAGAGCTCCAAGGGTGCGCGCGCAGCACGCAAGCCCTTTACAAAATGGAAGAAAACGAAGAAGAGGGAACACCTGATAAAGACCACGTTACAGCGCGAGCGCGAACTTTGTCTTTCCTTCTGCGGACGTATAATATATACATTCCTCTTAACCCCGGAAACGACAAGAAAATAGGATTACAAACAGTTTACACTTGTTGCCTACATGAAGTCATTGTTCAAAGTAGAGTGCGAATTAAGTAGTGTGGGATAATGGTGTGTGTCTGAGAGATGGAGAGGGGGGGGGGGGGGGGGGGGGGGGCGTGAAAGAGGGCACCATCGATAAAACAATACCTCGATTTCCAGGAAAGACAAATGTTAATGTGTATAGACCCAGTTAATAAATCTACAGGAGTTACCTTGATGGATAGAGAATGAGTCCAGGCTTGTACTTTGTATAAAAGCTACCCACAGACAACAACAAATGCATTTCTGAATAAGCTGCAACCACAAAAGTACTTCCACGCCATTGTCAGATACACTGACAGGAAAAAGCTATTTGTTATTTCCAACTTTGCCAGCACTCAACACTCAACACATTCAAAGAAAAGCTCCAGGAGACTCCTCGTTACTGTCTGCACCTAAAACCTCTGAAAACCAATGAAAATATCTGACAGAATGTATTTTTCCAATATTATTACAAATTTATAAACCTTCTTAGTACATAATGTGGAGTGTAACTGATCAACTGCGTAACAAGTAATACTATAGGTGATCATATAATGCTATAAATGCTGAGAGGCAGCAAATTCAAGTATTGTCATGTGACTCCTTTGTACTCTTTGTTGTTCTTATTTAAACATTGATTTCCCTTTCAGTTTTAAATTCTACAGAATTTCAGGCCAGTGAAGTTAAGTTAATTAAAAAAACTTCAATGAACTTAATTGGGGGTGGACAGACTGAACATGAAAGAGCTCGCTGTGGGCTGAGGTGGTTGTGGAGCCTTTGTCAAGCCCACCTGTTGTTCTCCAATTACTGTTAACAGACATAATCTCGTTAGAGCTTCAGAGAACAGACAGCACATGAAGCCTCCATGAGAGCAACGGAGGCAGAACCGTGCATACAGCTCTCATCTATACTGTTTTAATTTGCAATAACAAGTCATAGTTATTTTCCCATTTGTCCTTCCATGTAATGAGGAACTCCCTCTCCTTCTCTCTCTGTTTATCGATCTCTTTCTCTCCCTCTCTCACTCATTCACTCACTCTCTTCTCTTGTAATTACAGACAGTCTGATTAGTCTTGGTGGAAGACAGACAACTTCCTGAATGAACGCCTGCTCATAAAACCAGTCCCTCTCTTAACTATACCTTCCTCCTCACTTACAGAAGGAGTGAAAGAAAGAAAGAAAGAAAGAAAGAAAACAGAGAAAGAAAGAACGCAGAGAAACTACCCATGATAAACTGCCTGTGACCTTTGCGCTGACCGTCAATGGAAGCACGATCTAATATTAATAACTTGCCGGTACTTAAGTCTGTCATACAAGCACCGCAAAGGGGATTAGTGAGAATTGGGACAACATGCATACTGATTGAGTACTAAGTGAAAGTCAAGAGGCACACAGGTGTGTGTATATTACTGCCGATCTGTTGCATTGAACTGGAGTAGAAATGGATTGTTGTAAATGTTTTTTTAAGTAAAATACAGGCTGAAGAAAAATAAACGTGTTGTTTTTGACATCAAGCCAAGCTTATGTGGCATTATAAGCATCAAAACAACAGTAAAATGCTGTAGAAAGATCCCCCCCTCAAAGCTAAGGCACTGATAATGGAGTGTGTCTCTGTGGGTTGAAACCTTCTGGCAGTGACTGACATCACAGCTGGTGCTTTCCATCAGTTGTCACAGGGATAACATCTGCTGTGAAATCAGCGGTTGGTTTGTGGTGAGCCAGCCAGAAAATGTTCAACTTTCAGAGAGGAGTGAAGCAGCAGCGAAGACAACTTCAAACTCACCTGACCTTAATACACACTGGACACAGGACTACCACCTTCCCGCCCACGCTTTGTTAAGAGTATAGTAGCAACAGTAAAACTCAGTTTCTCCTTCCAGTGCTCTGTTATAGTTAAACCCATCATCCAAGGAAACTTGCCGACCTCCCCCCGTTTATGGCAGCACCACCGGCACCGTACAGAATCTGTTACAGCATCCAGCACGCCTGTAATGAACGCCTCAGCTCCGGTCAGGCCAGAAGGTATCCAACTTCTAACCATAGGAGACAGTCAAGGCATGGTGCTACCCTCAGGGCTGCAAACTTATAGGTTGCAGTTTGACACATGACCCTCAGCCCCTCAGGAACAGACAGGACAGCAGCCAGTTGGCCAATTATTATGACCAAAACAAAGCTACCCTTTTGTTACCTCCCAGTTGTTGACACTGAACTCTTTGAACTCAGATTGCTTCACAACACTGACCTCCAGAAAAATGCTAATGTGGACGCAGGAGTTGACGATTACAAAATTTGTATGTAAAAAATAATAGAAAAGATGACACAACTCAAGAATGAATGTATGATAACATACCCAGGACTCTCTCCGTCCAAGTCTTCATCACTGCATCTGCCATTGTCTTTCGTCCTCCTGTCTTCTCTGTTCCGTGCCTCACTGTCCAAACATTGTCTCTCCCTCATTGGTTTTAGTTGGAGACCACATGCAGGCATTCTGGGTAATGGCAACACAACAATCAATACTTATACACATATTCAAAAGCATCTCAAATTCGATTTTTTTTCTCCCCCCCCCAATATGTTCCTCTGCTGCTGGTTTCATTACTGGAGGAGGAGGAGCCAGAGTGAATATGATGAAGTGTTGATGATAAACGTGAAAGAGTGGGAAAAACTACATGATATACGATTTGCTGACCTTTAATCGAAGTTGCATGAGTGAATGAACGCGGGCTCTGTGTCGTCTGTCACTGGTAACTGAGGTCGTGTAACAACTTGGCTTCCTGTCCTATTGACTTGAGCAAGGCAATCAGTGTTAAAATGTCAGGAGGAGGTTGGGCACAAAAGCCAATCACTCACACCTTTCATCAACCCCACAATAATTTTATTGGTCACTTGATCAATGACAAGTCAATCAATGAGGGCAATATTCCCCCCAAAAACAGCATGTTACTTTCACACACACACACACACACACACACACACACACACACACACACACACACACACACACACACACTTTCTCTATCTCTCTCTCTCTGGGCAAATATTGGAGTCGATATGCACGGT
>NW_027466902.1:1897500-1935000 GCF_046128005.1 Genypterus blacodes | reverse complement strand
TAAGGAATGAAATCTTGCAGCATGAAAATATACTTACAGTTTACTGTATGTGGACAAATGTGAGCTTCTAGTAGTTTCTAGTAAAAGACCAAATTCAAAGCTGTATAAAAACCAATGAAGTAAATGTTTTATAAAAATCCGTTATGATATTAAAAATGAACAGGAGCGGCCCCCTGGTAGTCATGGATGAGTAATTGGGTGTTTGTTTTGCATAGGCCTTTGGCAGCCTGTGACATTGTGAGTTTAATGGCCTACGTCAGGGCTCTTTCCCTCTCCTGTCTCCTACACATCACCACCTACAGTGATAAGGAGATTCTCTCGGAAAAAAAAAAAAGAGAAGTCCTGAGAGAAGTAAGTGGCTAGTTAGATTTCTCTTTTCACACTGCTGAAGAAAAGAGCTGCATGCCGGGAACAAGGCGCTGTCAGGGACCGGACGCTTTTCCATGACAGCTACTGGTGCTGAGAGACACAATGCCTTCAATTAAACAGTTCCATTTCAAGATAAGTGTCACATTTTGTCCCTGGGTGAGGGGATTTTGGCGGGGGAGAATATGCTGAAAAACCACTTTTTGGAGTTTATTCAAAACTTCAATAAGCCTCAGCTGTGTACAGTAAACGGCATCTCAGGTTGAGATGAAAATACAGAATAAGAATGTGACAAGTAGAGAATCTCAAATAACAGGGAAATAATAGAAACTCAATCCAGTGGGAGATTCTTCAGTTATCATCTCTCACGAGTGTACATCTTTCTCTTTAGGTGCCTGCAGGTCTGCAGCTCTATCATCAGAATTATAATGCAAAGTGTCGCCTCGTCCAAAGCGTCTCATCTCTGTAAGTTGGACTGAAGTAAAGTGCTTCAGCAGATGAGCACCGTGTCTGCTCGCACTCCAATATAAGCTGTCTGCAGTGTGCCCTGAACCACGAAATAACAATTATACAGCTCCTCTTGAATACGCTCGCTAAATAGAGAAATTAGTGGGATTGATCAGTGCATTAACACGATGAAAACATGCTCATGCTACTCTCTCTGCAGGAAGGAGACGTACATCTATTACACAAGAACAACTCATACATACAAGCAAATATAAAGTATGCGTATTCAAAATGTGTACAAGTCAAGGCGTTCTTTTGTATCATAATAGGAAGCAATTTCTTTTGTTTAATCCCCGAACCTAATACAGCACTGACTGAGACTAATGTATGCATATGTGGCTACATGCTGACATGCAAATCAAAGCTTTTCTATTAGCATATAAAGCATATCTATCAACGCCAGTACAAGCCTGCTACATGTCAATCATACCCTCAGGCGTCAAATGAAAAACTGTAAAACTGGATTTAAAAAGCTCATTTATATTTACAGGAAGTAACTGCAGATGTGCATACAATGTATATACAGCAGATGTATAGACAGACTCCCCTGTTCACCTCGCAGTGTGTGAACTTGTGTGCTGAAACTTAAATGAGACGTCTGGTATTTCCTGGCATTTAAATGAGTTGAAACATGGATGGTCCGTGTCAGCTAATGATCCTGTCACTGCAGCCGGAGGCATTTCTAATGAAAGAGAGCGAGAGAGAGAGAGAGAGAGAGAGAGAGAGAGAGAGAGAGAGAGAGAGTGAAGCGGCCCTTGTCAATGCAATGGAGCATTGCAAATATTGAGACCCGGGGTGTAGTGTGTGATTGTAGTTCAACAGGTATCGCTTCAACAAAGTGACGTGTGTTACAGAACTAAAGGTCGCCAGTGTGTAACAGTCCACTCCTGCCTGCTGCTGCTAAAGGAGGAATCCACATTCAATACATGGATGAAGAGGGAAATCTGTATAAATGGATGGAGCTGCTTTTGAACTTTTGAACTTTTGAATTTGTTATAGAGTTTGCTTTACATTCCACTCACAGCACACTCTTGTAGATTGCGGCTTTTTAGACCACAAGGGCCTTTTTTTTTAGTAACAAATGACTAAAGAGCTGCACTGACGTCTTTGAAAAATGGCCTAACTGTTTGGGTTGATGCAGTTTGTATTCTGGGCGTTCCTTTATGTTAAAGACAATTTGATCATGCAGAGATGGGCAGAGGGAAAGAGAGGGAGAGGGGATTCAACTTTCCGTCTTTGCCCTCCCTCTCTAGGTATTTCACTCTTCACTGCACTCCTGCGTTATGTAGAAGCAGCCTTATGTGTAAATTTACAACATATTGATTTATAATAGATTCCCAGCGTCTGTGAACTGCTCACACTGTATTACCACTAACTGCTTCTGTGCAGTCGTTCCCTCTTAAAGGGGCGATGTAATCCTCCCTCCCTCTCTCACACACACAGACACACACAGACACACACACACACACACACACACACACACACACACACACACGCACGCACACACAGAGGCGCCCCGGCACAGGTTAGATAAGAACGTGATGTTAGTTATCATTGCAGAGATTAAAGCCCGGGTTGGATTTCCTCTTTGAGCGATGAGGAGGGCACCAGATGTTCACGCCACCGTCCAAACCACACAGCAACGCAAGGAACACGACGCCCCCCCGAGTCCCCGAGTCTGCAGCTGATTGGCTGACACTCAAACCTTCCTGCCATGAGGTCACGGTGACCCCGGAGCTCACACTCTCAAGCTGCAATCACACACCATTCATCTCCTTCAACAATGGAGCCCGGACAGACGGGATGCAGGGATGAAAGATGCATATGAAATTTGCCGAATATATAGGAAAATACACACAAATAAAGCACATTGAGAGAGTTCATGATGAAGACTCTTGTGTGTGGGGAAGAGAAAGAACAGTACGCTCGCTATACTGTGTGTTCTAAACATAAAACACAGTTGTTGTGTATCCTACCAACTTGATGCCAGGGCTGAAGCAAACACCAATATAGGAAATTGCTGCTGTCAGACAAACTAAAAAAGCCTGTAGTTCAAACACGTCCGAGGGAACCACAATAAAACAAACAAGCTCTAATATCCGTGTGTGTGTGATTCTAACAGGTGTTAAAAAGGGTTTAAGAGAGAGAGGGAGAGAGAGAGAGAGAGAGAGAGAGAGAGAGAGAGAGAGAGAGAGAGAGAGAGAGAGAGAGAGAGAGAGAGAGGGAAGAGAGAAAGGGAAGAGAGTGAGAGAGAGGGTAAGGGAGAGAGATGGGATTGTGAGCATGAGAGGAAAACAGGAAATGCAGCCTTGCGCAATTGATTGGGATCAGGTGCTCATCCATGGGCCAGAGGATGACACACACATTCACATTCACACACACAGGCTCCTTTTCTGACCACTGCAGTGGACAAGAGTAGAATATAGAAGAGTTTGCTCAGTCAGAGTTCTGGTGCTGAGGGAGAAGGTGAAGATAGGTGAGCGAGGGCGAACACACCAAAGTTCACGCACAGTGTGATCGACGATCGCTTTGGATAAAAGCGTCTGCTAAATGACCGTAATGTAATGTAATGAGTGTTTGGGGTAAGAGAGAGATATAGGCTGTTAGAGAGGAGAGAGAGAACAGATAAAAAAGAAAGGTTGGAGGAGAGAGAGGCAGATCCATAACATTGATCAGCACCAATAACAATCTGTCCCTCAGAGGTTAATGGAGGAGGAGAGACGCAGTCCCATGTGGACTCACCTCCACTTTGTTTTCATTCATCTGCTCCCTCCACTCAATCTCATCTCCTTCTATGGCAACAGGAGCGGCTCAAACGGCGACGGCTAACTAATGGGTGCAAATGGGTGCCTCTGCAGAACCTATAGACCTAAACTGAAGCCCATTACGTCTCTGCTCCTCACACAAGAAGAGAGGAAGCTAATTGGAAATGACGGGAGGAGTGAAGTCTCCCCCGGGGGAATTTAATCCAAACTTCTCTGGTCTGTTTGGGAAATTCATTGTTCACGCGTAATGGAGGCTGGAAATAAAAAATGGAGGAGGTGCAGACAGGGCTGTCCCAAAACTGATCAAGTATGATGGGATGAGAAGAGATATGAGAACGATAACAGGGAATTTATCAGCTTATCTAGCAAAGGGAATAAGTCTCTCTCTCTCGCTCTCTCTCTCTCTCTCTCTCTCTCTCTCTCTCTCTCTCTCTCCCTCTCTCTCTCTATCGGCATGTAGTCTCTCCTTACAACCATCCAATCTACAAACACAAGAAAGAGTTAAAATCTCACCTTTGTTTCAGGTTTTATTTAATCATTCAGTGGAAATGCTGTGAAGAATCCAAGGTCTCAGCTGAACAAGGCCAGAAAGTTAATTTTCAATTGATTTGTACATGAATAATTGATAGGGATTAACTTTGAATTTACATATTCAAACACTGGCATTATGTCGGCGGAAACGTCTGGGGTCAGGGGTCAGAGGTCAGAGGTCACGGCTGCAAACAAACGAGCTGCACCACTGCAGAATTTGTGTGTGTGTGTGTGTGTGTGTGTGTGTGTGTGTGTGTGTGTGTGTGTGTGTGTGTGTGTGTTAGGGCTCGGAGGATCCGTCACCTGCTCCATGTTGATTTCACTGGTTGTCACTGTTGATCACAGGTGACAACAAAAGAAAACAAACAACTCTCAGGATGTAATAAAAAAATAAGAGAGGAAAGAGGGAATTCTCTCTCTCTCACTCGCTCGCTTGCTAATAGCCTTTATGAATTATTGAAAGTGCGTTAAACAAGATGTAAAGTTTAATTAACTCAGGCTGCCCCTGCCGAGATGGGAAATGAAACTTTTGTACTCCCTCTTTTGTCTTTTTCTGACTCGAGCTGTTCTCAACCTTATTCATGAGTAATAGGTCAGTGGGTGTGTGAGTGAGTGAGTGAGTGAGTGAGTGAGTGAGTGAGAGAGAGGAGGGGGAGAGGGAGAGAGAGAGAGAGAGAGAGAGAGAGAGAGAGAGAGAGAGAGAGAGAGAGAGAGAGAGAGAGAGAGAGAGAGAGAGAGAGGATAAACATATGCATATCTGTGTCTTTATGGTTTCATGTGTGTGTGAGGCTAGATAAAGCATATGTATGTGTGTGTGGGCTTCACTTATTGGCTCTATATCCTACCGATTGATCCAAGCATTGCCGTGGCGATCCACAAACACTGAGTGGATCATAAATTCTGATTTGTCTGTGTGCTCGTCCTGTTGGAGGCACCTGACTTTAGTAATTGTGTTTCCTGTGTAAATGTGCAGGTTAGCAACACGCGTCACACTGGGCGTCCTGATGTTTGTGCAGCGCTGAGGAGCTTTTATGATGAGAGACTAATGAGAAAAGAACAGGAAGCTGCTTTCATTCATGATGTTGATAGTACAGCGTGTGCTTATAGTTACATAATTCTCATCGCCTTTCTTTGTCTTTAATGTGATTTATTATCTTCTAAAGTTCTGAGTTTTATTTGACATTGCCATAACTTTTAAGTAATTGTATTGTAAACTAAACTATTTTGTCCCGCTGTGATTGAAGTATTTTTTCACCTTCTGTGTCTTCGACCCTTTTAGCCATGATTGATTCTTTTCAGTTTAGTTTCCTTGCATTGCCACGATGACTCAAGGATGTTTGATTGTAACCTCCACTGACTGGTTTCCTAAGTAGGGAAATGAAATACATAATATATAATCAAATATCTCAGTCTTCCCCGTTCTCAGTGATCTAGATTAGCTTTGTTAAGATGATGTCATTTGCAGATAGGTTTAATCATTTCCACAAAATGTCCTGGTCTGGAACACACTTAGTCAAATTCCATTACTGTTGTGGGATTTCAATGGGCATAGAAACTCTGCTTAATTCTAATTCAAATGTAATTATATATCTTATTAAAAAGTCAAACTGTCTCCTTTTCACCTTTTCCTATTTATTCATGTGAATCGTGGCTGCAGTGACTCACCGCTCCACCATGCAGGCCCTCCATGTGACCACGTTCCCCCACGTGTCCTGATGAATCCCTGTGGATCCTGCACTCTTCTTCTTCTTCTTCCATTGTGATGATCAGCGAGATGTAATTTGTCAGGACAAGCAACAGGTGAAACACCCTGAAATCCAATCACAACACAATCAAGCGCAGCAATCACTGTATGGATGAAAACAACCTGGGCGTCTCATGCACACCCCCCTGACTGTGTGTGTTTATTAAAGCTCACTCTGTTTGTGTTCACTACATGATGCTCTCACAACGTGCCCCTCATGCCATATTATGTCCACTCAAGCACAAGTGTTTAAGCTAATTTCAGTCTAATTTCCTGCAATCATTATGTTGTCCACTCTGTGAGCTCCAACGCCTCTCGCTGCACTTTGTGAGTTTGACACGAGAAGTTCACACCTCCAGTAAAAGACTTCAGGGTTCAGCACTGAGTGTATTTCCTCAACCAAAGGAAATGTGATCACTGAGGTATTTATAATGAGTAGAGACAAGCGCGGTCTCCAGGCGCTGATAAACCTAACAACACTCTCAGAGCTGTTAGGGACCACAGGTCTCTCACTGTCCTTTACTGTCTGCCTTATCTGGCCCTGGTCCTCAGGGAGGAGGAGACAGGCAGGAGTGGAAGCACTGTGCGATTAGGGAGAGGGAGAGGGAGAGAGAGGGAGAGAGAGAGAGAGAGAGAGAGAGAGAGAGAGAGAGAGAGAGAGAGAGAGAGAGAGAGAGAGAGAGAGAGACGGGTGGCAGAACAGAGAGAATAAGACAGACACATGCAGCGTCTCATCCCTTGTCTAGTGGTATTTTTCATTAGCACTCCTCGCATTCCTGTCAGTCAAACACTCTGCGCTTTACTCTTTTGCACTCCAATCCACACTGATGTCTCACCCCCTCACCCCCCCACCCCCTCATCCTTCTTTCCCCTTCCATAGTTTCTACAGCCAAAATTAATTAACACAAGCTCTCATGAGGAGAACAGACAAGTAAACAAACTTTTAATTATAACATTTTAATTATGAGCGATATCCTGGCAAAAGGTCCTTGCAGTGTCACAATTATGTCTCCACGCTTATTAAAGGATGTTAGCAATCAGATAACAACAATAACAACAAGGACTTTGATCTATAAGTAGCATATTAAAGCAGAGTAGAAGGAGCTGGGGAAACTTCTACTAACTCTAACACACACACCATCTTATTTACATGAAGACACTGCTTACTGTATGTGTGTCTCATGCAGGCTGAGCAGGTCATTGGAGCTGCCACAGATAAATACTCACTCTTTCCTATGAAACTATGACCTCATCCCAGCATAACTCAGTTCACATTCATATAATTATACTAATTGGGGCAGTGGGGGCAGAGGTTAGAGGTTAGAGGTGACAGGAGTGAAATTAAGGGGAAAGCACACGAAGGTCCCAATTTTAGTCATCATATTAAATGTTTTCAGTTTTCCCTGTTCTAACTGACATCCTCACATTTGGTCACCATCGTCTCCTGCATTTACCATATTCTATTACATCCTTTAGTTAGCTACATATGAGTGATCCTCAACTTCACCATCGTTTTTCATTAACATTTCCAGTTCCAAACCAGGCCAGACTGAGCTGTGTGTGTGTGTGTGTGTGTGTGTGTGTGTGTGTCCACATCACAGAGGATGAGTGGGTATGAGCGGGTATCAGCTGTGGGCTTGTGTATTCTCTGATCGGTGGTGAAGTGGATAAATGAAGGACATAATTAGCTGCAGAGTGGAAGGTCATATTTGGTTTATCACTTATTATTGAAAGGTTACCAGCCTTGGTTATAGATACACATGTGTAATACTAAAAGCATTAATTCATACTATATTTCCTCATATTCTAATGATACAACAGCAGAACTCTGTTGCAATCATGAGATTCTGCTACAGAACTAAACTCCTATTCTTCCTCCTACGCATTTGAAATCTACGGTCCATGGTTGTAAGGGTCAGAGGAGACTCAGCATTTCATTCTAACCAACAATGGCAGAATGATTTTCCTTGCTGCGAGTAAATTAAATGAAATTTAAAAACAAATGCAACGATGTGATGCAGACGAGAAGCAGAGAGGGGAAATGCAATTTAAAGGGAAGGAGGGATGGAATCATAAAGTGGTCTCATATTAAACTGCCATTTTCTTTACCACTTTTGTTGATGAACTGACAAATATTTTAATGCAAAACTAACAAACTCAACAATTCTCGAACAATTGGACACGTTTGATTCAAGCTACAGCGCCACATTGCAGACACAAAAACAACACCAAACCTCAGAATCGCTCAACAGAACAGAGTGAACGAGGCCAGGGGGGAGATGTTGATTTAATGTATCTTATTGACATGTGGCAGGGTCAGAAAATGTGAGGGTCGACTGCTGAATGCCCTCCAAAGTTTAGGAAAAATGTCCGTACAGCTTAAAATGAAATGAAATGTCACGATACAAGGAACACACATTTTGCGTTCCACCCTGTTCACATTATGTTCTTTAATAAATGAATAATGCATTAGTGGGTACTAGTATATCCTCCATGAGTCAATAGTTGGTGTACGAAAACAGCAGAACCACGGCTTGAATCTCTACAAGCTGCTGCCTCCCAACAAACCATCAAATACACACACCTGAGGACAATTACACACACACACACACACACACACACACACACACACACACACACAGCATCAGCATCAGCTGAAATGTCAGAGCGGCTATATCGATACTCAATCACAATATCTGAGACGATCACCTCACTACAGCAGGTACCTTATGATTGAAATTGATTTTTATGTAAAATCAATGTTGAAGTAAGTGGATTCAAGGGATAATTCATAATTATCTTGATAGAAAGAATGAAGGTATGATTTCTTTATGTATGAATGAACTTTAAAAACAACATTTTAAAGATGAATTTATGCTCATTTCTACCATATGGTTCTGCTTTGGGTTGCAAAATTATTGATCGATCAAAGGAGTTATGGTGCAGAACCAATACACCGTAGCATGTTATGGAGTGTGACTTCTTGGCTGCAGGCGGCGAATAGATGCGACAATCAACGTTTACGATTACGTTTATGATTTAAGCAGAAAGAGTCCCAAAGTGCACTCATATGAGAAAGGTGCTATGTTTATAGACGACAAAGCAGGCGGAGAATGAGGAACAAAACATCAAGGTTACCTGTGTGCCCGTGAGTTAAAGTGTCATCTATTTCTACAACATCAAACCAAATGATACAGTGATGAAGGAGTCTCGCCTCAGAGCCGTGTCATCATATTGACACGATTATGAAAATATAAGTTAGCTTAGAAGATAAAAGGATCTCACTGTCTCTTTGGAAGGAGACGGAGTGAGAGACATCAGAGAGCAGCGTCAGTATGAGCAACAACACCCCCAAGCCTCATTTCCTAATCACTGCTCTAATGAAG
This sequence comes from Genypterus blacodes, assembly GCF_046128005.1. NCBI lineage: Eukaryota > Metazoa > Chordata > Actinopteri > Ophidiiformes > Ophidiidae > Genypterus > Genypterus blacodes. The sequence continues at coordinate 1,925,701 of NW_027466902.1, read as the reverse complement.
ATGAATGTGGAGCCTGTGTGTGCATGTGTGTATATGTGTGTGTGTGTGTGTGTATACTGACGCACGCAGAAAGTCTGCAACAGAGAAAAACATACGTGTGTTTGCATTCCCCCATGTCTTTGCATGTCGGTATGAATTGTGTGCATTTACATGTGGACACACACACACACACACATACAGCATGTCTACACCGTGTACCCGCACATCTGTTAGTATGTTAGTTTAATTGCTTGTGTGTGTGTAGACCTGTGGCTTCAATATTGTACCTGAGGGAACAATGTGTAAGCAACATATTGATGCATTACCAAGTGATTAGTCAACGTAAACAGCCAAATGTCAACTGCAGCTTCGTTAGGATGCAAAAGAAAACTGCTTCCTCAGAAATCCTCCCTCTCTCTCTCTCTCACACACACACAGACGACATCTATGTCAATCAAGCAAGAGACGAAAAGACGCATTGAAACCTTTAAAACTGCATGCACTTTGCACGGATACAGTATCAGTGCATATGTAGACAAAGGAGAACGGAGAGAGAGAGAGAGAGAGAGGACGAGGAGACGAGATGTCCAGTGAACACACGCACAACTAGATTACAGCACTTGTTGGCCAAGAGAAATTACTCTTGATTACAGGAGATCCAATATCCAATACTGGACGCTTCCCGCTGGCCGCTGTGCGTTATAGAATATTTACATGCTCCAGATGGCGAGTCATAAATAAATCACATCAAACATCCTGCAAGAGTGAGCCAGTAATTGAGTTTGTGACCTCATCGTTCATTTGCAGGGAAATGGAGAGAAAGAAGCCAAATGGCGCCCTGGCACCTTCATTCAGGACTGGGCAGTGGAAATGCATATATTAGGTAATGGACAGGAATATATCACGGCCAAGAATGTGTATACATACATTGTAGAGACGGAAAAGAGCATTAGCAATCGAGCGCGCACACGCGTACACACACTCAATTGTCATAATAAGTCTTTGCAAAACCCCCTGAGGAAGGATATAAGAGCTAATCAAGCAGCTATCAGGATCCATAAAGACAGAGAGGTAATGTATGCCAGCCATTATCAACCAATACACACACTTTATACTGCAAATATCAATTGAAGACAGAAGAAGACATCAGTATCAGGTTGGGATGAGATTGAAAATGCAGTGCAAATTCATTTGAGTGTGTTGGTATATGATTCTGAGCCGGCAGGATTTTAGAGCAATTATTCAAATTTTTATCACATATTGAAAAAGTGCCAATAGGCGCTTGGCTGTTAATCGGTCTGTCCCACAGCAGGAACCGCCGTCTGCGTCCTCAGTGTACCGGTTCAGGCCAGATCGTAAATATTGACTGCTTTTAAAAGTGTGATTTGAAGTTTACACAGCCTTGACAAGCGTCCAAGCAGATCAAAGGTGAAGTAGACTCCGAACACACCTGGCATGAGGGGAAAATCCAACACAAACTAAGAAGAACCTTCATTGCGATCAGCCATTAACATATACTGTAGCACACACACAGCATCATTAGCAACCCAAATGTGTTTGATGAATAAAAGTCCCAATGTCCAGATTCTATTCCAATTCCTAGACCTCCTTGCCAGAGGGTCATTAATTCCATTCCAGCAGCTCGTCAGCTCAGCAACGGTTTCTTAAATGGAAACGTTTACTTTCTACTGCTGGACACAAAGTTCATAAAAGCGGCTCACCTCAAACCACCCTTCAATCAAGCGGGGCTATACAAGACTGACCTCACCTGCAGTACAGCACACATGCTCGTGTGTGTGTGTGTCTCACAGAAGGTTTTACAAGGATTGATGATGAAGAACGTGAGCCGGGTGTTGTTGTCTTTGTTGATTGATGAGACCTCCGATGTCACAATTGTCCCGCTGACAACCTGACAGCTCCAAAATTAACACGCAACTCTGTTGTGGCTCATGACTGACAAGAGGTTCACATCAGCAGGAATAAAGCTGTGCCAGACACACAAGCGCACACACACACACACACACACAATTTCAATTTGACTTCCCATCTGCTGTGTAGTTTCATTATTCTGTTACTTTATTATTCCTTCACGTCAGAAATTCAATTTACGTCAACAATGGAGATGTCATGTCCCCAGACCTCCTTCACACATCGTCATTTGTTCTCTCTCTCTCTCTACACACACACACACACACACACACACACACACACACAGTCAGGTACAATCTTGAGCATCAGCAATTTCTCATTTGAAACAGCACTTTTAGAAGTGCCTCATACTCATATGTGTTCCCCTTTGCTGTGACATTTTTCACCATAATGGAAAATCGCGAATTTCTTGTGTATTGTCAAAACAGAGAAAATCATCTGCTGCCATGCTGAGAGACACACACACACACACACACACACACACACACACACACAGTATTTTTTATTTTATTTTGCAATTTAATTCATTATTTGTGATCATTTTAGATCATACTGTAGTATTTATAAAGTATGTTATGTAAGATATTGTACATATTGTTTTGTAAAAGCTCTGCACCGTAGAGCTTATGGATCAATGTCATTTTGTTTAGCTCAATGTCTAATTTTCTCCTACTTACTACCACCTCCTGCTTTGTCAATTTTGATCAATTAACTCTTAAATCACTTTTTGGTTACGGTGTTGCAGTTTGGAATGAGGCTAAATGCAAATGCATGATGGGAATTTCCTCTGGGAGCAGATCCTGAAACGGTCACGACCTTCAGAGGGAGCTTTGATCCTGACCTGATGGGGTTAATGTTTCCCCTTTGTCTCTTTAGTGGATTTAAGGAGAAACAGGCAATTGTTGACCCCCTGCTGAGATGAAGCGGCGGCGATGAAGCATAACACCAGCTGTCCATCACTGTAACTCCGCCCACCATCAGCACTTCATCACTGCTTTTCCCTGTAAAGTTTTATCTCTCTTCCTCTTCTTCTCCACTCAGCGGTGCATTTCCCTGTTTCGCCAGCCGATTTCTGCCATGGCCGCTCCGCTGGGAGTTTAGATAAGTGTGGCCGCCGTGATAAGAAGCCGGGGAGAGAGGGAAGCGTCACAATCTGTCTCCATCTCCTCCCACATGTCACAGCAGCTCTGATCCACCGGTGGAAGATGAAGGCCGGCTCCATTCATGTTCCTGCGCTGGTATCTGCAATCTTCTCTCGACGACACTGATCTCATCGCATCAATTATCCAGGTTACTGTTATCCTTGAGAAATGAAAAGATTTATGATCGCGCTTAAACTTCAGCTCTTTCATCAGTTTCTCCATATAAAAGGTGAAACACTGTAATTCTATTTTGAGCTACAGAAAAGCTACAAAGCTCTAATTTTCCCATTCACACTTTCTTCCCATCTATACTTTGAAGATAAACTCTCACCAGTGACGCGCTCAGTTTCCAACCTAATTACATATTGATCTTGTTATGCTGATAGATTCAGCCCAGTGTCTCTGGTATTGACTGCTCATGTCCATCTCTGAGGAACTGGCCTCACATACCAAAGCTAAACCCTGAGACACACACACACACCGATTCCCTGAAACTAATACACACTGCGACCTCCGACATGATGAAGATTAACTCAGGCAGTCGGCGACCTCCGTGTCCTCCGAGTCAAACGGTGTCAGGCTATTCAAACCGAGGCTCTTTCTCTCCTTTTAAAAGTGGGATTCAATCACATTCAGACCACAATCCAACACCCTCACATCGATTCAACACCTCCATCGCTCTTTCCTGCGTGCTTTTCCTGCCTCCCGGCCTCTTTTGACGCTCATTCGGATAAGTTTGGACTCTCCGCTCGCCTCCTTTCAGCGATGGGCCGTCTACCAGCTGCTCTCGCCGCTTCCGACGGCGCCCTTAGTCATCTATTTGCGGCGTGGCGGTATTATTTTATTTATCGGTGCCTGAAATTGAAAACGCGTCGGCAGATCAGAGATTTGATCTCGCTGTTCCTGACATGTTCTTGTCAGGGGAGGAGGCGAAATTTTGTCATCAATCTTGACCGCACCTGCTCCGAGGGATAATTGCTTTCAAAGAAGCTTGTCTTCGCCCGGGCTTCGACAATTCTCCACACACACACACACGCACACACACACGCTCAAAACAGGACGGGGTTTCTAACTCTTTCATTACATCTCGACATCTTTGAATCCAGGTAATAATCACAGAGTTCAGAACGAGTTTCAGCTCTAACGATTTCCCCGTCGTGTTTTCGTGGCCCCGGCATGCGATGAACTGATGAGGCCTCGTCTCTCCCCCCTCCCTCCCTCCCTCCCTCCCTCTCGCCATGCGGCAGACAGCTCGCCAAACAATATGTCGTGCTGTAAGCGTTATATAAGGGGGTCAGGGCAGGAGCGGCGTCGTGCACACAGAAAGTTTACCTCAAAAAACGAAACTTCTGTCATTATCTACTTCCACCCCTGACCCCCGTGTGTCTCCGTCTTCTATGGACTAACAGCTGTAAACAGAACAGAGAGGCTTTTCGCCCATTTTGGCTGTTTGTAGGAGTCTGGTTATAACGTTACAGTCCAGTAATTTCGGCTAAAAAACACAATAACCACACGCTCACACACACATTTAGCCTCTATTGGACAGCCGGGCCTAATTTACTGGAATCTTCAACTTATGGTCAAACACTATACGAGACTATACAGACCCTGATAATGAGAGCGCTTCTGCTTTTGTACAAATAAATCTAACAATCCCTCCGTCTGCATTATCTACACTCCACGCCCTAAATCGATCTTAACCCCACGTTTTCTACACACGCCGGTGTACAAATTGTCAAATTGAGAAATTGGGTTTGTCAGCTATCTGAGATATTAAAGAGGGTTGCGCTCAATCTAAGATGATGGAGAGTGCTGACTGATCCGTCTTTGGATGCACGAGAGAGCCACCGGAGGACAGAGGGACGAGTGCAGGACAGATGAGCCCCTACACACACAGCGTCAGGACCATCGTGTCCAATTCCGTTTGGCCGAAGAGTGTGTGTGTGCGTGTGTGTGTGTGTGTGGTCGTACGTCAGTCCACTGGCTGACATTGAGATGGAGCATGCTGATCTGTAAACTCTGGAGTAATTAATGAGCCCACTGTGCATCACGGGGATGAGAGAGGGATAGAGAAGCAAGGAAGGAGGAAGGAGGGAGGAGGAGGAGGAGGAGCACCAGTGAGAAAGCTGTGTTTAATTAGACTCATACAGAGGAGTGGACGTCCTGTGGGACACCGACGGTGGTTCATAAACTTAAACACCAATTACCCCTCTGCTGAGAGAAGAACATGCAGCTGGAGGACGAGGACGAGGTGGAGAACGGGTCGCCAAGGCAAAACCATTGGCAGCCACAGAGAGTGTCCTCGGCTCAGTCCACACTTTCTCAACTCCCCAGATTAAAAAGAGCATTTCCTACTTACGCGTTCAGGTCACGTGCTTCAAAATCACAGAACCCCACAGAGACGAGTGCAGAGCAGAGAGGACAGACGCTGGACGCTCGGCTGCCCTGAGAGCTCCAGGTGGTTAGCTGTGAATTAAGATCTGTACTGCTCTGATTCAGGCGGGGCAGAGCTCAGCATCCATCTGGCAGCAGAGCACCCACAGATGGAGGGCAGCTGTGCTAGGATCAGGGTGCTATAGGATCAGGATCAGGGTGCTATAGGATCAGGGTGCTATAGGATCAGGATCAGGGTGCTATAGGATCAGGGTGCTATAGGATCAGGATCAGGGTGCTATAGGATCAAGGACTGCTGTGCTTCCGGATCTCTTGGAGCTTCTTGGGAAGGCGGAACCCTGATCTCACACTGATCTCACACACACACTCACATATTTTGTTAATTTTCAATTTCTGCCAACTTTCTTGTTTGTAAATCGAATGACAAGCTCAGTGTGTGTGTGTCTCCTCTAATTGTGGATCCAATTCCCCTCTCTTCCTCTCTCTAGCAGACTGACATCATAGTCCATCACCAGGGGAGACAGTGGCCACCTTGTATGACTGATAACAGTGCGCACACACACACACACACACACACAGAAAATCATCCGCTCTGACAGACACACACTGGGAGATGCGAGAGCTTCAAGTCTGCGAGCACTTGCCCTTTCAGAAGACAAAAAGACAAGGACAAGGGGAAGACACGGAGGAGAGCGCTACAGAGAGTGGAGAGCGACAGGAAGCAAGACGGGACGTGAGGTGAGACGGGGTGGTTACCTTGGTAACAAGGCCTCTGGTGACAACTGCCTAATCAGTGGGCGGACAGTGGGATACTCGGGGGGTGAGTCCCTAGAGACGCTCGCTCGCTCGCTCGCTTCTCCCTCCCAAGTGATTCTCTGGAACTGTATTTGACATTAACGACAAAAGTGTGACTCTTCACGCAGTCCATCTAAAGACAAAGACACTTTACTGGAGACGATTGCAATTCAGACTTAGAAACAGTGTGAGATGAGAGCAAGATTCCAACGAGCTGAGACAAGAAAAACACCAGGTTGATGTCCATGAGGTGGGGGACATGTAAAGGGTCCAATTTGTCCCTGTGTTTTTATTCTTAAGTTGTGCTGCGTCAGTCTTATTCTGGAAGGTCACATGGACAAACACACGTGGTGAGCGTCTCCCCTGATGCAGGCCGGGGCAGCGGTCACGGCCTCCAGTTGACAGGCTATCTACCAAACCAGCAGCATTCAGATCAACCTAATGGGGTCACAGCTGATGGGGTCATGTGACAGCCAGCAATGTGTGTGTGTGTGTGTGTGTGTGTGTGTGGTTAAGGGGGGGTGCATGTGACTTCCCTTTCCCTTTAGTTTATGGAGGTTTTGAGTCAAGGGGCTATGATGCCTGACCATTAAGTGGAGGAATACATGTTCTGTCGTCTTACTCCACTGGCTCTGTCTCTTCTTCTATCAAAGCATAATATCCTCCTCTTTCAGTCGTGTCTGTCCAGCTCTCCCTCACCATTTCCGCTTCTCTACAGCCATTGTGTCTTTCGCCACACATGAGACACAGAGTCATTAGGCCAAGGAGAGATCTGATGGAAACTACACACACACACACGCACACACACACACACACACACACACACACACACACACACACACACACACACACACACACACACACACACACACACACACACACACACACACACAGCACGAGCAGCACAGCGTCCTGCGTCAGCTCACATGTGGACGTCATTGATTAGTTTATTGGCTCTCTGGTGCTGCCACCTCTCTGTCCTGCTTGTTAGCTCGTTGCGTCTCCACACAGTCTTCTTCACTAACTTCTAACTCGCTGGCACTTTGTTCAGTCATTCCATCAAACTAAAGTGAAGTTTGGCACAAATTGAGCTTCCAACCTCTGTATGCCCGCAGCGTTACAGCTCAGGCCAGTTGAGCCGTGAAATTCTTTCACTCTTTTAAAGTGAGGAGATTGTAGGAGTGTGTCTGGACACGAGAACAAAGCAGACAGAATCTAGGATCTAGACTTCTCTGCTGCTGGAGAGGATGTACAGATTTAGCAAATAGCCTGCTGACTTATTGTATATGCTTGGTGCTTGCAGTACAAATCAGGCCCAGAAGTCAGCGGTTGCACCTTTGTTGGGAGTGAAAGTGGGATATTGAGCTGGAACGTGTCGGGACATTTACACTCTGCATGGATCGATACTGAACACAGCGCTGTGCCAACATTAAGCCTATATTTATATATATTCTTATGCTCCTACAAAAAACTATCAATTTACATGAGTAGAAGTCAATGAGCTGTAAGGAAAAATTGAGAGTAAACTGTCATAAATCTCCTCTCCTCTCTTTCCACTCCATCATCCAAAGACTTCAGCAACCAATCATGTGCAGCCCAGCAGCACGACTCCATGAGCATCAACTCAACTCAGGCATCTATCAACATGTGCATGCATATGCTGTACATGAGCACAACACACACACAACACAAGCTGCACGCAAAGATTAAGCACGGAGAGAGAGAGAGAGAGAGAGAGAGAGAGAGAGAGAGAGAGAGAGAGTGTGTGAGCAGTTCTGCTCTGATGAGCTGTCAGATTAAGGATTAGCAAGGAGCCACATTAAATCTCACAGCAGCGCTCTTCCTCTTGATGCTCCCACATCAGCTGTTTATAAAAACCTGTCAGGGAGGGAGAGAGAGAGAGAGAGGGAGAGAGAGAGAGAGAGAGAGGGAGAGAGAGAGAGAGAGAGAGAGAGGGGGGGGGGGGGGACATCAGGAGTCAGGGGCCATAAAAAGAGCAAAGAGAGAAAAATGGGTGAAGAAAGTATGGAATGAGAGGAAACCTGATAAATTAGGAGTCTGATGAAAGTAAACGATCAATGTGTGTGAAGATGTGAGAGCTGCTAATGACCTGAGCACTAAGGTTGTTACTCACACAGACAGCTTCAGAGGGAACAGGTGCGAGCGCACTACAACACTGCCCTCTACAGGCTGGATGGGGAACTGCTCGTCTCATTTAAAACAAGTTAAGATGTTCCAAGTGCTAATTCAATGACTATTGTTTAATTATTAAACATATGCTTTCATAATTTATGATTCTCTGAGAAAAATGAGAAAACTACAGTTGAAATGAATTCAAAGCTGTGAATAACTTAAATAACAAACAATAAAATGCTAGTTATGCTTTGCTAAAACTATAATAACATTACAAAGATAATACTTATTAATTATTCACAAGCATAAGCAACACACAGGACAGACATTATATGCCTGTAGCAGAAAGAATGCTGCTTAATCAATGCACTGCAAACTTTCCTAATAAAAGTAAACATTTGAAGTACTGAGATACATTCAAGTTGTTACCATAGGTTACCACAGCCTCTTGTCTTCCCAGCTGAGATTCAACCAGATGTGCAGTTAAAACAAAGAGCAGCAGTGGTGGATGAGTCGCTCTCTCTCACATGACAGACACAGTAACAATCTGCCTTCCCAGGTGCATGCTGGTCTAATAACTGTAGCGTCTGAAGCAGGGGGTCGTCGAGAAGCCCCAGACCTGCAGCTCTACTGTGCTGCCTCTTCATTAATTGCCTTCAACTCACATCCAAGTTTGGTTTCTGTAGCCTGGTGAGCAATTAATGACATGACAGGATGGAAAAGCTGCAGGTCTGAGGCTCCAATGTAAAGGAAGAAGGGAGGAAGTGTTAACGTTGATCATGTTGATGCTCTCCAAGTCTGTGGAGCAGAGATCAACCAGCAGGCTGAGGTTATTATCTGTGCTTTCTCCGAATACAGATTAATTCTTCTTTATTGTTTCTTTGTCACATCCCAGAGTTCTTTGTAATTAAGGTTGACATTGGCACTGCTGGATTCACACCATAGATCAGTGTTTTAGTGCCCTCTAGTGGACAAGAAGCACAAGTACAACAGGATACCAGGACTCAGATCAGCTGTAGGCTAACATTTGTTAATAAATTCAACCATGATGGGAGGTAAATGTCCTATGCCTATCCATAAAAATGCATGTCATGTAATTGAAGTGTTAAATAATATTCTGTCACTATTTTCCTGTCATTTTCTTGTACGTATTTTCATTACTTGCCACAGCTGCTCATTATAAAAATCAATATGATTCCATCCTCCCCCAAATGGAACCTGAACATGTTAAAGGGCAAAACATCCGGCAGCTCCAGGCCCACTGAGTGCAAACTACACATAAATACATCTGTTTATTATGTTTGTAGAATAATATCCCTTTGTAATTTGATTATATAAATGATTTGGCAAAGCTGTTCACTACGGGACATGAATTTATACTGTTTGTTGACAAAATGTATATTGGACTCGGGTTAAAAGAATGGAAATACTAATCCCATTCCTACAGTGTAATGCATAAGGAATGACTTTCTCATTTTAATCTCCCCTGTTCTATGATGTCATTCTAATGAGGTTTGTGTATCCGTGCAGGGTTCTAAACTTTACACAGACACTGATTACACAAAGAAATTACCTGCAACCTTTACCAAATGCAATACAATGCAGTTAATCCGCCCTCTGGACACACAGATATTCGGCTGCTTTATAGCGACGCTGTGAAGGCAGAAACACGCCCGCAGTCTGTTTTCAGTCTGAGTCATTACTCTTCAATAAAAGGGTAATGACTTCGCCCCAACAAAGCCCAACGGCTTCACATACTAACCAAAAGAAAACCCCAGAGATTGAATTACCCAAATACCAAACGTCAGCAGCCAACACAAGTCTGTGAAATTTGGAACACCGAGACAAATAACAAATTATGGTGACATAATGGCACAAAGCAAAACAAAAGCTACAACACAAACCCGACCCAGACTGACCCGACCCGGCTCGACCCCGCCCCGGCCTCTCTGTGGGTCTGAGATTGATGTCCGTGGGATAGAATCACCCAGGGATCACACAGCAGTGGATTAATCAGATAACACAGAGCTCTGCCGATGACTTTTAAAGGCTCGTCTGTACTTATAAACGGCCTCTGGGGGGAAATCTAGGGGTCAGTTTGTCAGCGGTGAATGGGAATATTACTAAGTGAGAACAGAAAGTCTCCATTTTGCTTTAATCACCTCCTGATTCCCGTCTGCCCTCCTGCAGAGCAGAACACGGACGGAATCAAATCACCGCTGGGCAAAAGCTGAGCCATCATCCACGTCTATGAATCGATAAAAACGGATTAAGTCAAGGTTTTATTTTCTGACTTAATGATCTTTGTACCTGTAGGTGACACATTAAGTCGCCCTGGACACTAAACTCTGGTCATTACATGCTGGAAGTGATCTGCTCCTGTCAAAAACGGACGGGAATGCCTTTATTAAAAATCTCCATAAAGCCAAAGTTAATATCGGCCTTTCTCCTTTTCCAATCTAAACTTTTATTAAAGAAAAGAAAGGTTGGTTAATTAAAGGAAGAAAGCAATTTAACACCCTTTTGTTCTCCATACGGTGGATTCTTCCCGGGTCATTATATTTATATTCATCTGACTTTTTTGGCTGTAAACTTCAGTCTGTCTCTTCGTAATAAAACGCTTTTTAATCCGCATTGTCAACACGGGCGGTTTGTGTTTGCTCCTGTAGAAGAGGAATTGATTTGAAAGCTGTACGTTGGCATTTCAGCTTTATTAAAGACTATTTAAATGAGCGGGAGAAGGTCAGTGAGTAAAAATAGCCCTTTATTGATGACGTGAAGTCAATCTGATTAAGAGGAGTGAGTGTGTGAGTGTAAAAACAATCAGTGATTCGTTGAGGGCTGTGAGATAGAAAACACGGCGTTTCAGAAATGATTGCCACCGTCTTTGGCTGCATCAGCGGCCTTGGCTTCCTCTGATTTGGAGCTCTGTGAAAGCAAACAAACCCACACACACACAAGGTGAATAAGAACTCACCTCATAAATGATGTCATCAGTAAGTATCAAGTGTTGATTGCTTCTACCTTGGACTTGAAGAAGAGGTTGATGACGCCCTTTGAGCGTCTGTCTGCGGTCCGGTCAGACGGCCCGCAGACAGACATGCTCTTACTGTCCCGTCTGCTTCTGGGGTTGTCCACATCCTCTGTCCCTGTCACTACCGCTAAAGACAGACCTGTGGACAGGAGCGACTGAGGCCTTAGTGTGTGTGCGTGTGGGTTGTTGCTAATTGTACATTCACAGCTGCTCTACCGCCCGAGTGTGTTATTCCCACACTCTGTCATCGGCATTGCTAATCAGAGGGAATGTATTAACTCCACAGTGGACGCCGCCTCAGCTGGCCAAGTCCACAGTGGCAGCGCGCCAGTGAAACCGCAGTGCATTGTGGGGCCGCTGCTGTGTTTTTGCAATGCGAGGTTATGTTAGGTCAAATAATGAAATGTAAACTTATCAAATTTGATAAAGCAGCTGACAGCAGAGTTGTGGGAGATTTTTTAAATTACCATACTGAGACCTTGTGGTGTGTGTGTGTGTGTTTGTGAGTGTGTGCGTCACCTGTAATGGCAGGTAGAGATCTGGAGTTGGCATGAGTCAGCGAGACGTTTCCATCAATGGTATCTGACAGGTTGGTGTCACTGCGGAACTCCTGCTTCTTTGACAGCTAGAGGGCGCCAGAGATCACAGAACACTCTCACTCAGCCTTAAACCTTCCTCTCATCCCAGTCCACCCCCCTCCTCCTCCCCCCTCCGTGTAGATTTCTCACCCTTTTGCTATCCAGTGTGCTTGTCCTCTCTCTCTCCTCGCTGATGAAGATCATGCTGTTCCGCTTCTTCTTCTTCTTGCTCTTCCTCAGTTTGACCTCGGTGTCGCCCACCGTCACCACGCCATCGTCCGCCGCGCTCGTGCTCAAGCTGCCGCTGGAGCGCGGCAGGGTGGACGTCCACGAGTTAGGCGACTCTGGGGGATGATCCCTGAGGGGAGGGGGGGAGGGGGAGGAAGAGTAAATGAGACGCGCCTGACACAAATGCTGCATTTGTCCACAGGCAAGTAATGTGTGTGTGAGTGTGTAACCTGTCTGAATGGCCTTTGGTTGAAGAGCCACACTCAGACCCCTGCAGAGAGGAGACAGAGATGATGGAGTGCCGAAAGGAGCGCAGCACGGAGCGAGGACGTGTGGACTTCCTCTCGTCCAAATCAGGCTATAGACAGAAAGAGAGAGAGAGAAAAAGAGAGGGAGAGAGAAATAATGAGAAACCCCATACATTCCAGTAAATGACCCCTCATCTATCTCTCTTCCCTCCGTTCCACAGCTTCTCACCAGCTCTCTCACTCCGTACTCCTTCTCCACTTTCTTCTTCAGCTGCTCGAAGCAGTCCTCCATGCGATCGTGGAACGGCCGGAGGACATCGGTCACCCTCTTCCCGTGAAGGGAGATCCCTCCGCCCAGCAGGGGAATCTACACATGCACAGGTGGACAGGGGGTCCAAATGAGGGGCTGGCATATGGACGTATGTGGACTCATGTGTGTGTGTGTGTGTGTTGAGTACCTGCCAGGCGATGAGGTCCTTGAGGCGGAGCAGCTTCTCCCTGTCCTCCGGGTACTGGTGATTGTACTCGTCGGTAAAGAAAGCCTGACGGTGGAAGAATTAAGAAGTAATTGGAGGAGCTGCAGCCGTACTTTGCACCTGCTCAGGCTCTTTGGAAATGAACTTTTCCTCCTGCATGTGCAGTATTTAAGTAGGACCATCGCTCACTGTTGGGATATTAGAGCTCGGAATGCTGCTTTAGAGCGAACGCTAATGATGTTTAGGCTTATGAATACACCAGGCTCCAATAGGTTCAGAGCGTTTAATGTCTTTGGGGCGGCAGAATTAGACGCTGATGGCGTTCGGTGCCTCATGATATAAGACACTAACAGGATTCAAGACGATAGACGAGAAACAAGAGAAAGAAAAGGAAAACAACATTTCCACATGATTACTGAGCAGCTATGTAAATGTATGATGATATGATACCACAGCTACTTCTTGACCTCTGACCTTTTCATACTTGGCAAAGCCACCCATCACAGCAGGGTCCACGATGCCATTGAGCAGCATGGAGAGAGGGTTGATGGGAAGGCTCCAGTCGGCCTGGTACTGGTTTATCATGGTCAGGATCTTCTCATTGGTGGACTCCATGGTCTCGATGGCGTTTTCCAGCGGGGACAGAGTCGTCTAGAGCGGGGCGAAGGGCAAAGGGAAGGAGGGAAGAGGAAGGATCGTTAAGCCTGATCTTTCACAGACACGGAGGCACCCGTCCCCACCTACACACACATACACACTTACATGTTTCAGGTCAGTAGCCTCAAACCAGCGAAGGATCCCCGGCAGCTTATACACGGTGGTGAAGGTCGAGCGTTCGATCCACATCGACTGAAGCAAAAGAATGGAAAATAAAATGATAACTTTGCCTGCTGAAAGACTTTCTTGCACCTGGTCGGTTATAAATCTCAGCAGATGTGTTTACGACACTCTGGTAAACGATATTTTCAGGAAGTGACCCACAGCAAACTCGTTGTTGGGGTCCACAGCTCCTCTCCTCACAGGTCTGGAGTAGTGGAAGCGCTGCACGTAATTGGACTTGTAGAAGCTACAAATCAAGGACAGAGAGGCATTACAAGATCTGACAGTTTTACATTTTTGCTTTGTACGCTTCCTGACGGATGCGATGAAGTAAACGGCACAGACTTGATAATCTGGTCGGGGACGGGTTTGTCTTTCAGGCGGACGGGGATCTCCAGGACGGGCTGCACTGTGAAACACTGGATATCTGGATCAGACCGCTCAGGGAAACAGTCACAGCCACTTTAGAGTGTGTGTGGGGGGTTCTTTAATCATTTTAATGTATGTGTGTGTGTGTGTGTGGAGATCAAGCTGAGCCATATGATGTTGAAACGCATTACTTGGTGGAAATGTGCCAATGCCTGCATCTCTCCTCTGAAATATTAACACATCCATCAGCAACATTTATATGCTGATGATATGAGTGTCAACACCTTAAAACCTTCTATGGAATTATTCGGTTCGCATAAAATAATTGGAAGATCAACAACAGCTTCTACCTCCGGCGGGAAAAGAACTCCGGAATGAAATATGTAGACAGGTTATGTTGTATAAGTGTAGAAGGCTGATGTGACTCATCCGCAGCAGGAAATCTGTGTAGGTGTGTGTGTGTGTGTGTGTGTGATGCTGTCTTTGAAGGATACACTGCAGTTGTGAGTCCCTGATGTCGTCCCCAGGCATGGTGGTGATGTTGAGACGCACGGCGCTGGGGAACTGGCTCATCAGCTGGTTCTGGAAGTCCTCCCGTCGCTCGTACTCCTTGCCGCGGTGGATGAACACTTTGTTCTGAAGCCAAACAGACATGCAGTTACTGAAGAGGATGATGATGAAACGGCTGAGTACAGCTTCATCCTTCCATCACCACGAGGAAATGCCTCGTCTTTGTCCCGTGTCCCATAGCGGAGGACTCCAACTTCTTAGCTTGTTTGTTTGTTTGATACTCAGGGGAAATTCTAGAGGACAAACCGCTCTGTCCCGTCTGAGATCGTCTCCAAAGATCCACAATGTTCCCACAGGGTCCATTGTTGGAATTTTTAATGACGTTGGTGCTGATGAATGAAGAAGTGCTTTCATTACCTCTCAACCTCCTGAGACGCTGACATTTCTTTTGTTTGCATTTTTAATTTCTCCTTGCTTTTTGGCATTAGCAGGATCTAATAAGTATAGATCCAAACATCGTCTTGATGATGTGATCATATGGGGACAATGGGTCTATTCTATTCTAAAACACAAGAAACCATACCACTAGGGGGCAGGCAGTGAAAAATGTCCAGAGAAGGAGTAGGCAAGTAAAAATGGAATGTCCACATATGAGGACACCGGGTCTCAGGAGAATAACAAAAGTAAATCAAAGCTCTGTGCGCCTCTACATTATTTTTTTTCTATGGAAAAAGTGAGAATAATCTTTCTATCGTCATTTATTTGTTCTAATATTTAAAATAGCATAGGTGGACATCTGGACAGTGATGCTGGTACAAACCCTGAGGAATGGAGGGTAGCCCTGTCCATAGTAGCCCACTGCAAAGTAGTCCGGCTTCGGCCTCAGGATCTTCATAATGTTCTCGTAGAACTTGGCCTGCTTCTCCTGCAAAGAGCCAGACACACACACACACACACACACACACACACACACACACACGTGGACAGATCGACAGACAGATTTTAGAGAACGTTTCAGTCGCGCACTGTGCAACCATAGCAGTTTTATCGTTGAATGTCAATGACAGTGCTGCCCTCAGCAGAATGGAGCGCCTGTGAGGGTGAGAGATGCAGAAACAGAGGTGCACACCACCCAAGGGCAGTGTCTGTCATTTATATAACCACATAAATCCAGCATTAACTGAGACAACCCGCCACACTCATATATATGGAGAGGAGGATTCTCCCCATTGTCAGGAAGAGCGTAACTCTCTCTAGGGAGGTGAAGAAGGAGAAGAAGAAGAGGGAGAAAATGAAGGGGAGGCAGAGGAGAGGAAGGCGCCAAAGCACAAGGCCTGGGATCCTCTTTAGCTGCGGTGTCAAAATGAGAGATGAAAGAATCTGATGAGTGTTTGAGAAGAAGCGAGGAGGGGGAGGAAGTGAAGAGGAGTAAGGAGGAGTTCAAGGATGCTGACGAACACAGCAAAGTGTGGCAAAGTATAGAGAGGCTACATCCTGAACTCTCCTAATGCACCTTATATCACACTTAATGCCAGGATAATTCAGTTGTATTTCGTCTAATTGTGGTCAGTTTAGAGTATACACTGCTTAGGAGGAAGAGTTGTGAGCTTAAGAGAACTGGCAGAGCGTTTGAAAGCCAAATAAGGGAGATGATAATTGTGCGAGAGCTATAAACAGTTTGTCAGACATTACCAGTCTCTTGCTGAGTAACTCGTAGTCGAAGATCTCATTTTCATACTGCTCAGAAAGCTCCTTACACAGAGTGATGGCCTCCTCCCACATCTAAACACACACACAGATCGACACACACACACACACACACACACAGGGGAATAAACAGAAGTGTTCTTGATTACACCGTGTGATAATAAATCTGCACAAGCTGTCACGGTGGGAAATCATCTCATGAATCTTTTCTGTTCTCGCTCGTCTGGAGAACAGGAGAGGAGCGTTTCTATCTCTGCTACAGTGAACATAAAGCACCCATGCAGAAATACAGAATGAACGCAACTCTTAATATATTGCGCAGGAAGTGTGGCTGCACGATTGCAACATTGTGGATTTCCTGAAATATTGGATGTAGCAGCGTAAAAAAGTTCAGCATAAAACTCAATGCAGGTGTTTGTTCAGGATGGAAAGTGTGTGATGTAGCGTTTGGCTGACCTTGCCCTTGTCAAAGTAGTCGATGATGGTATCGTAGAGCGTCTCCTTGAGCTGCCGCTGCGTCTGGGAGCCTTGGAACTCAAACTGGGGGCTGCACATATCATCCGACCACTGGGAAGAGCAAGGAAGGCAGGAAGAGGTTTGGTGAAGAAGAGAAGAAGAGCCCAGTAAAGCTGCAGGGCCCCGCCCCGTCTCCTTAAAGCTAAAGTTACTCTCAATGTCATTTTAAGTGACTGGCTGTGATCCTTAGTGCTTTTTTTGAGTGTGTGTCCTATTCATCATCCTGAAACAGAAGAGCAGGGGAACTTCAAACTTTATTCTTTCCGATATAAATCTGGATTAGTCTGAAGCAGATTGCAGCATAAACACCCGGCGGTGCACAAAGCAGAAACACACTGATGCATTACAGAAATGAGATAATGCTTCCAATCCAATTTCTACATCAATTACACACAAATTAATTTAGTGCAGCGACAAAAAGAAAGATGCGATGTTCCGAGCTGACTTCAAAAGGGATAAACACGAGCGTCGCAGGGTCTTTTGTGGATTGTTGTCGTCTTTGCAGCCTTCACGTCGTCCGTCTGTTGTCAAGTCGACAAAATTGCCCTTGAGTGGATGCAGTTAAACGTTTTTCCCCGATGTTAATAAAAGCTGAACGACGCAGCAGAGGGGCGAAGTACAGGAGCTGTGTGAGCTGTTTAGGACAGAGAGGAGGAGGAGGGTGACACCACGCTGTGCCACGCAGCTGGCTCTCCACATTAGCGGAAGGGGGACGGCGGGACAGACGCGGGAGACAAATGGAGACGATAAAACCTGTCAAGAGGTTCAATCGCTTTGGTGCAATGACAAGCGGAGATGGGAAGAGAGAGGATGAGAGAGACGAAAGCAGAGACGCCCCCAGGTCCACTGACCCGCTCTGTGCGGCTCCAGTGTCCCATAAAAGAGATGAAGAGACAAGAGAGGTCAAACACACACACACACACACTCGCTGCATCAATCACTACAGCGATCCAGCCACAGTGGAACCTCAGAGCTTCATCATTTGGAGGGCAGCACCATAGAAACCATTCATCAGCTAATACAAATCTTTCAGGCTTTTTTGAGAGACAGACGCGCGAACAGACAGACAGCAGGACAAGATAGAATATTACGCAATGTGTGTGTGTGTGTGTCCTACCTTGAGCAGGCGGGAGTGGAGCAGGAGTGTGTATGCTGCTTCGGTGTAGTTTTCTCCCTCCAGGTGAAGATCCCTCAGCTTGTACAGATACCTGCGCACACACACAAAGACACACACACACACACACACACACACACACACACACACAAATGCTCAAAGGTCAAATTAATGTAATATAATATGCAACATAAGTAAGGCCCCACTAGATGCCACTGTTGGGCAACCTGAAGGCCAGAAATTAACCATTGATTGCCTTGGTCTCTCTCTCTCTCTCTCTCTTTGACACAGACTCATAACTATCCATGCCCCCACACACACACAAACAGACACACACACACACACACACACAGCTGCACAACCCTGAGACGTCAGCATGTTTCTTTGACATGAATAAACCATTTCACTCAGGCTGATGGCACCAGTGCCAAATATTTGGATGTTTTTGAAGCCTGACCGGGAACATAAACAACAGAATAACTGGCAACCGAACGTTCTCAACTCTACTACAACTCTACCTTTAGGTCTCTTGAGTGTTTATCTTAAAATGAATTTATCACTGGGCCAATCGATCATTCTATTCAGTTAGACGTGAAAAGTTGCCGTCGTCTTCTCATTCTCACCTCGTCCGCCCCCGTCTCTGTGCCCCCCCCCCCGTCTGTAAGCCACTCAATCACAGTCGCGGAATATTCTGTCTGGAGATTCGAGGGGTTGCCAGTTCTATTAGTTATGACAAGCCAAGCGCTGACAGTGGGAATTAAGGAAAAACAAACAAACACTTCTCCCTCTCTCTTCTAGCTGGATGTCGTCCTCGCTCTCCATCCGTCCTCGTCACGCCTCCCATTTCTCAAAAGCACAACTCAGCCAGAGGCGAATGCGCTCGCTCCCGTCTCTAAACCTGGACGTCCTCCAGTATGGAATCAACAGTTCAAGCTACATGAAAAACAGGATTGCTTTTAAAAAGAAAAATGTTTTTTTTTTAAATGAATAGAGGGAGGAAATGTCTGCCCCAGTGCCCTGAGTGGGAACCAGTGTGCTTTAAAGTGGTAAACACTGCCAGGGCTGGAGTCAGGGGTGTGAAAACACAGAGATCCAGTGTGTGTGTGTGTGTGTGTGTGTGTGCCTTAGAAATTGAATGTTATCTACTCTCTCCTTGTTTATTTTAATTTTGCGGTGAGCACGTTTTGAGTCTTCACGTGTCAGAGAATTATCGCTCACACACGCACACACACACACACACGAGGTTCACACAGGTCATATCCCACCAACACTCATAAACTTAACAGTGTATTGTCGTTGTTGATGCTCTAGATACTGTTCTTCTGCCTGTCCTATGATGTCAATGGAGGATTGGGGGAGTACTGAACAACACACACACACACACACACACACACACACACACACACACACACACACACACACACACACACACACACACACACACACACACACACACAGAGCTGCATGGAAGTTTTCGACCCCTGACTTTTTGATACAGTTATAAGGCCGTGAAACTGTGAAATAATTACATAAGTCTGGACCTTGGTGACCTTGGTGACCTCTCGGCTGGCTGAGGCCCTGGACGCTGCTATAGAGACACAGAAACTAGCTGCATATGCGTTTAAGTTCAGGTCTGGCTGAGACCGAGTTGATCCTGGAGGGCAATCTCTCAAATCACCAGCTGCTATATGATCCAACTCTTTACCTGGGGCCATGATCCTATGGGGGGAGTTCTCTGTGTCAGGACTGCACCCTTAGGGACCCTTACGTTTATTCAGCTACCATATTCTATAGTTGGTATCTAATGTAAATGTTTATACTCCTATACATACTCCTTTATAGTCCTGCTATGTACTGTACAGCCTCTGACTCTGCTGTCACTGAACCTGCCTGCTTATTTCATCTCATATCATTCACATCATACTTATTCTTACTATTTGAAGTATAATAATAGGGACGTAAGTAAGTATGGAAATAACTCCATTATAAAGCCTGTTGTTTGAAGAATAAGTGAGGAACAATACAGATGAAATCATTGTCAGAACATACTCTGGAGAATCTCTCCCTCCCCTCCCTCTCCCTCCCTCCCCTCCCTCCCTCCCTCTCCCTCTCCCTCTCTCTCTCTCTCTCTCCCTCCCCTCCCTCCCTCTCTTCCTCCATTTCACGCCCTGGCTTTCATCATGCCTCGCACGCTCTCGGGCCACGAGCTGATCCTCTGGATTCTGACATTAACTCAGAGGGCCTCATAATCCCTTGTCAGATTATGGAGCCACAGTAGCACACATGTACACACACACACACACGTACACACACACACACACGTACATACATATACACACCCCGAACAATCATTCATTTGGCCTGGATATGTAATTACCTGATATACATCCCCTCACGATTGATGTCCTTGTAGAAGTTCTGCAAAAATGATAGGAGATGTTGGGTTAGTGTCAGTCTCTGTCAGTGTGGGTGTGTGTGTGTGTGTGTGTGTGTGTATTGTTTGAGCCTTCATGTGTGAATGGCAATGCCACTGGAAAATAAAAGAGAGAGAGGAAGAGGGTAATTCTTGTTAAGTGATGCAGCAGCTATACGTTTTATATTTAGCTGTGCTTCTGAGTGCGCCTGTGTGTGTGTTCGCGTGTGTGTGTGTTTCTGCATTTGTCAGTTAAGCGGCACCAACTCCCACTTTAATGAAGTCTAATGACATCTTCAGAGAACAAAGATGAAGAATGAACTGATGTATCTCCATCTCCCATCAGCAACGTAAGCCATCGACAGTAATAAACACACACACACACACACACACACACACACACAGACTACTCTAAGAAGACAAAACAATTTGCACAGACTAGATACAGAATGATTCCCCATTGAAGCCTTTGAAATTAAGCTAGCTAATGACTTGATAGAGTGAGGTGGAAAAGCCTTTCACACACCTAACGCACACACACACACACACACACACACACACACACACACACATACACACACACACACCCTCCCATCCTTCCTCACTGACTAAATCAGTCACACTTTATTTGTGTATCACATTTCCAATATAAAATCCAATTTAGTGATATTTGATCAAAGAACCAGGATCATTATGAAGAAAGAAAGAGGTAGGAAAGCTGTGGATATAAATGAGAACAGAGAGCAGATTAAAGTCAGGGCAAAGAAATACATTTAGATATAAAATATGAAAGGAAATAAATAATAAAATGAAAACATCACAGCAAAGTTGCAGGCAGCAGTCTCTGGGGCAAATACCTTTTTCATTGTGTGTGTGTGTGTGTGTTAGTGTGTTTGTCCTTGTTAAAGTTGGCCTGGGGGACCGTGGGTACCAGATCAGACTAATGCCTGCCAGCCTGCACTGAGCCAAACAAATGTAAGAGGCTTGCTCATGGGCAGCTACCACAAACTGCAGGCTGAACTCCCCCCAGTATGGAAGCTGGCAGCTCACCTCCAAAACCACAATATTATCATAATTATAAGCCTCAAACATAAACTTGAGCCCTTTTACCGTAAACTGAACTGGATATCTGGCGCAGGAATGTGTTTCTACAAAAGGGAAAGGTCATTGAAAGGTCATAAAAAATGAAAAGGTGGAAATAAGAGATAAGAGAAGTTTATGATTTCATCTGCGGTCGAAGAATAAAGCTGATATGTAAAAAGGAGAAAGAGGATCTGATGCAACACCTTGCAAAACGGATATTGTCCTTTAGATCAGTGTGTGAGTGTGTGCGCGTGTGTGAATGTGTGTGCGTGCTCTCCTACAAGGTCCATCAGCGTGAACACTGAACGTTCACACTCATAAAAGTCAATGAGCGCTTTTTTTTAAAGTGGGCGACACTTATGCACTCGCAAAGCCCACGGTGCGTTCAAGGACCAGGCGAGAGGATCAACACGACAGGCTCATTGGGGTTGGGGGGAGCTTTTGGAAAAGAGGGGGGGCGGGGTTTACCAGGAGATTGACGGTGCAGCTCATGCGGTTGTTGCGGCTGTCGTCGCTCATCACGGTGCGGTAGTCAAGGAGACGGATGAGGAGTCCCTTCACCAGAGAGACAAAGTGCTCCACCTGCGGCCTCAGCGTGGATTTCTCGGCGGCGCAGTCCAGCAGTCTGACAGACAGACGGACAGACAGACAGACAGCTTTACATTTTTCATTCACTTATTCGTATGTTTTCATGTAATTTCATACTCTAGCAGCCATGATTGGCCGGACGCTCTCTTTCATGCATACATGGTCTCCAGGAGCTGCATGTAGCGCTCGTCTCCTCCTCCGCCCTCCACCTCGTGGTCCAGCTTCAGGATGATCTCATTCTCAAACTGCACAAAGAAGACGGAGAGGCAGAGAGAGAAAGGAAGACAGGGAGGCAGACGGGGGGACGAAGAAGCCAATTAAAGAAGGAAATCAATTATGCAAACATAATTAAGGTGCCTCTTGTGCGTTGCCGTGCAGTGTCAGAACTGTTCCGTTGACATTGTTGTGTGAGAAACAAAGAACAGTATGATTCCGAGTCTGCTGCCGTGATGCGATTGTCATCCATTAAAACCTCAGTATACAGTAGTTGTGCAGGATTATGCACAGCGTTCTAACTTGTGCATTATGTAGAGATTTTTGTAACTTTTGCAGGAAAATACGCCTAAATTTGCATCAATTATTCTATAATTTTTCGATATAAAAGCTTTTTTTCTGGTTCTGCCTGAGAAGAAATGTTGCGCTCCACAGTGAGTCACGGATCAGCCAGGAGGTGAAAGCTTGAATCTGAACCAAAATTAAGTTTGCCAAGAGTGAGTGATTGTAAACTGATTGAATTAGCAGCAATTCCACCGTTCATTTGTGGAAAGATCACTGTTATTGTGGAAACTGAAAGCGCTGACAAATACTGGTACAGGTTGATGAGTTGACTTTGCACTAATTACAACTGTGGCAACCTTGAACGTGGTGTGCAGTTGTGCAGTGTGTGTGTGTGTGTGTGTGTGTGTGTGTGTGTGAGGGAGAGAGAGAAAGGAGGAGATCAGAGTGTCTATGTACCTTGTGGAAGTTTCCAGAGTCTGAATGTTCACAGGTGATCATGTCGAAGAAGATGGGAATGGTGGCTCTCCTTAGCTCCTCCTCTGGGATCAGGGTCATCTCCAGGATCGGCCCCACCATGCCGGGGATGAAACTGATCTTATGACTGCCTAAAACACACACACACACACACACACACACACACGTAGAATAAACACACAGGCATGCAGAAAGAGCGCGGCCAGACATTCAAGATGAGCTACATTCACGTACCTAGTTTGTACCATATGTCACGTATAGCAAAACCGATGAGTCTCCTCATATCTCCATATCTGGGGAGGGAGGAGGGAGGGAGGGAGAGAGAGAGAGAGAGAGAGATGCAGATGCAGAAATAAAGCGCCAACGTCTTTGTCAATACTCTATATTTCTCTCTCGCTGGCTGAATGGCCTGACAGGAAAGATGATGCGGCACTAATTTGCTCTGACGTGAACTAAATTGCAGATCTGTGTATGTACAGGCGGCACTTTAGCTTTAATTGGCGTTGGGTGAGTAAACAATAATGCCGATGTTACAAATGACTGAATGTTTCATTAGTGCAGGGAGAGGAGGTGTGGTAAATAAGGAACTTATATGGCCAGCCCCCCCCCCCCCCCCCTTTCGCTCTTACTTGGCTAGAATCTTGTTCCTCTTGGTTGGTGAGAAATGCTGAAGTTGCAAAGACTCCTGGGTAATAAATGCCACCGCCAAGTGGAAATAGTTATTCCACAACTGGAGAGAAAGAAAGAAAGAAAGAAAGAAAGAGAATGTGGAGATGATTGAGGAGCCTTATGAGCTAAATACATACAGATAATGTCAAACACACACACACACACACACACACACACACACACACACACACACACACACGTACTTACCTGCACTTCAAAATCGTCGTTGTTGAGGAACTTGTGGTTCATGGTGTCTGCATACGTGTTGATTGCTCTCAGGAACACTCTAATCACACACACACACAAACACACACACACACACATAGAGCAAATATGACAACAAATATTGTCTAACAGACCTAAAGGAGACACATTTTGCTCTACATTAGCATTATAAGCTATATTATTAACTGTGTCCCATGTGTTTGTGAAATTTGTTGCAGATTTTGTTCTGATGGGTTGTCTCATCATCATCATCATCATCAGTTGACACCAGATTATTTATGATCAAGATGTTGACAATTCTGACAAAATACGTTCAGCCCCGATCCAAATCTTATAAACTGAAGTGAAGGTCCTGCAGCGTGGGGACGGTTTATCATTTCATATTTTCCAGGTTGTTTCAGACGAGGACGCCCGACTTGTGAGGCAGAGTAAGAGAGCGAAGATCTGTTTGATACGGCTCCTTTGTTCTGTGTGGCCAGATTAATAAATAAGAGATGGGAATTTGATAATGGTTAAAAATGGAACAGCTTCTTCACGTTAAAATTGATTCACTCTGACAGTGAAAGAATGATGTCACCATAGTAACACAAAACAGCTTTCTGTCTGTTATACTGTTAGAATTTCTCCAAAGAGGCGAGCTTGAAGTAAACAGCTTTCTGCACCATCACCATCTACAGTAGTTGTCATTGTTGCCCCGAGCAAACGTCTGCTCTCTCTTATTTATCTGTTCTTTCTCTCTATCCACTCCTTCATTTTCTTCATCTCTGACTCTGCCGCTCTGTTTTCCACCTCCTCACTCTCGCTCTGTCATTGTCGGGCAGAGTTTTAGCCACTTGAACGCTCTGAGAGCTCCAAACACAGGCAAACACACATACAGGCATCCTACTCTGTCTCTCTCTCTCTCACTCACACACACACACTCACACAGACACATCCGATCCGTTACATCAGACTTTATCATGGCTCCAGCCTTCATCTCAGCTTTATTGTCTCTATATTCCCCCTGTGAGGGTTTGCGGCGACGAACGAGTCACCGCAGATGTTGGTAAACTATAAAAGCACCAAAGCACCAAAGCACCTTGCCCATGGGCACGACAGAAGGCCACCACTTAATGACTCATCAGTCGAAAAACTTTCAAGCTTGGTTCTGTGTGTTAGTGGATTACAGAGAAAAAGTAAACAGTGGTAAATATAATAAAGCAGTGCAGCGTTGCAGAGCTCCAGAGGACCGGGGAGGAATTAATCACAGCCTGATCAGAATGAAACACACCTACCATCTGGATGGATGTAAGCCCTGCAAGTGTGTGTGTGTGTGTGTTTGGAGTACAGTACCTGTTCTGTACCATGATCATGGCCATCCAATCAGAGGGATACACATGTTTCCCTATCAGGTCCATGAAAAGCATGAAGGACTCCATCAGGAAGTCCTGCAGTCAAACGCACCAGATGAAAAACTCAGTGAGTGTGTAACAAAGGGTATGCTTGCTGTGTGTGTGTGTGTGTGTGTGTGTGTGTGTGTGTGTGTGTGTGTGTGTGTGTGTGTGTGTGTTACCACTAGCTCGGAGGTGCCGTTGAAGGTTTCTATGTAGGTAGAGTAGTGATGATCGTCCATCTGATTGAGGATGGCTGTCATGCAAGCCACCACCCTGGACTACAGAGAGGGGGGGAGAGAGGGAGAGAGAGAGAGAGAGAGAGAGAGAGAGAGAGAGTTACTGTTACTGTGACTGTTTTGGCGCTGCTCTTATCCTGAGTGGAAGCCATTTGGAGCCAACAAATTAGAATCTCTTAGTGTAATTTGTTGCTTGCTGCACCACTCTCTGATCCGGCCCCCGGCTCCGACCGTTTCTGTGACACGATCGATGCCGCGGGTCCAACGTGAGCATTCACAGTAATCACCAACTGTTGATATGACACGAAAACAAGAGGGTGGGGCTCTGAGTGAAGGGACGCACAGAACAGACCAAGCCCAAACATCTGTGCTTTGCATTTTCATCCCGCGCTTCTAAACGAATCGGCTCCTCTCGGGTTTGATGGCTGCTGCTTTTTGTTAGGACGGGAAACAAGGAAAACACATCAAAACACCTTTGAAGTCAGATCAGGTATTAATAGCCTGATTTCTCGAGAAAAAATTGAGGTGACGGTTATAGACTTTTAGATGGTTTTAGGTTTTTAAAATGAACATTTATCACGGCTGAGTCAGACTGTGA
Source organism: Genypterus blacodes (assembly GCF_046128005.1). Classification (NCBI taxonomy): domain Eukaryota; kingdom Metazoa; phylum Chordata; class Actinopteri; order Ophidiiformes; family Ophidiidae; genus Genypterus; species Genypterus blacodes. The sequence goes on along the minus strand of NW_027466902.1, from coordinate 1,899,573 downwards.
GAAAGGAGAGAGCTGCAGATGAAAGGAGCAATGACAAAGAGAGAGAGGGGAGACTTGAAAGAATGAGGGAGGTCACAAAAATAAAGTTTCTTATGCTGAGGGAAACTCTCTGAGCAGGATTAAACTGCATATTTCATGGGAACTTTAGTGGGGGAAACTCCAAAACACACAGAAGCCGAGAAGGGTTAGGGGGGAAGGAGCGGAAGGAAACAAGAAGTAGAGGAATGAAAATAACAAAATATTAGTTTAGCAGAAATAACTGGAAAAACTTAGATTACAGATGAAGCAGAAGGTTTTAATCTGTAAGGCACTCTGATGGAACGCATGAGGCCTTCTTTGCGAATTAATAACATCAAAATAGCGACTCGTTGAAAACAGGAAATGAAATCCTGAAGCTGAAACAGGAAACCAGACGTCCTAATTTGGTGAAAACACTGAAACAACGCCTGCCAGAAAATGGAAAACGTGACCAGCAGAGTATGATGAGTTTGTCAGGCAGTTGTTTGTTGTACTTCGGCGTTACTCTTCGTCGCTGATGTATTCAACTCGATTCCCACAGCAGCCGGCGTTTGTGCGAAACATCCGATGGCGGAACGGAAAGGATAATAAACGGCGGCGTGATGAGGAGGTGAGAACAATATGATGGATAGATAACACACACACACACACACACACACACACACATCCCATCCACACGTGGCCGAGCACGACATCAGAAACCTGCATCGCCTCTCTAATCTTCCTCTTCCTCTCATCTTCCCCTTCACACAATTCATCAGTTCAGTGTGGCGCCGTGAGAAAAAACAATTTGCATATATGAATGTTTACTGCGCAAACATACACATGCAAGGATCTCATCTGCATTAAAGCCGGTAATATCCCTCATCTTCATCAACACGTCAAGGCCGAAGGTTTCAATGCTGACGTATCGCTGTGACACAACATTAAGGGCTGCATTTTAAGGTGAAATGTGGTCGAGAATAAGTGGATAAAGAGAGCATAACCATATTTTATCAAGTAGATGGTGAATATCCAGAAGACCTGGCATACTACACACACACACACACACACACGCACGCACGCACGCACGCACGCACGCACGCACGCACGCACGCACGCACGCACGCACGCACGCACGCACGCACGCACGCACGCACGCACGCACGCACGCACGCACGCACGCACGCACACGGAATGTAAATGCAGAGAAGGTGCCGGCAGCAACGATGTCCATCTCTCTCCTTCTTTCTTTGATCTTTTCCTTCTCGGCCTATAATGGTTGACCAATTATAGGATTAAAAAACAGCGAAACCCACACGCACATGTGCACACACACACACACACACACACACACCCACTATAACTACTCGGCTGTTCATTACTTTCTAGTTTGAAACGAAGGTCGTGCATGTCCTGCAAAAGAGCTTTTCACTGTAATTGGTCTTCAGACGACTCGAGACCGTCTCAACACAAACACACACACGTAAACACACACACGTAAACACACACACACACACACACACACACACACACACACACACACACACACACACACACACTTCTCAGTGGCACAATGCTTGCAGACTCCCCTGGGAATATATTTCACCAGCATATGGAAATATTGTGAAATGCAGAGACAAACAGACAGAGAGAGAGAGAGAAAGAGAGAGAGAGAGAGAGAGAGAGAGAGAGAGAGAGAGAGAGAGAGAGAGAGAGAGAGTCAGACAGACAGACAGACAGACACTATTTGAGAGGTTAAACATGTACGAGTTAGGGAGGCACTTGGAGAAATTCGATCCGCATTGTAAATTCCAGGTCAGTGGTCTGAGCAGATGTTGAGCCGTGTTCTGTTAGAAGTTACACTCTGAGAGCGATCACACACACACCGGTCACCCAGCGCTGACCTCAGCAGTTTGAAGGTGATCTCACTCCTCTTAGCTTCTTCCTCTTAGCTCCTCATCTATGATCTTTCATCACTCCTTCCAAAATAGAATCTCTCTAGAATCTCATCGTAAGCCTGCGGCAATCCTCACTGTACCGACAGAGAAATATGCCGCTCTCTTTCACACACAC
>NW_027466902.1:1862500-1887500 GCF_046128005.1 Genypterus blacodes | reverse complement strand
TCTGGTTGTTGTGAGCGTTCACTCACGGTCAAAGGTCTTTACGTGGGGTTTGACACGTCTAATGTCTTCATTTACTTGCCTATATCTATATCTAACCATCGATTCACTGTCTCCCTCTTTCTATTCTCCTCCCTCTCTGCTCTGCAGCAAACCAGATCCATCCAGAGGCCTTGACGGTGGCATCCAATCAGAAGTAGTAACAGGCGCGAGGACGTCTTCAATGGAAGGACATTGAGTTTGTAGTTGCTAAGGCCAGTGCAGCCTCAGACATTGGTTACGCTTATTGGATATTGAATCTGTCTCCAGCTCACATAAACTTACTCAAGGTGTCTCACGCACACGCAGGAGACGGTCCTTCGATCTGTTGGATATAATCCTGTTCACGTTGGCTGATGATGACGCCCCTCGCCCAACTCCGCTTCAGCTCCCCGGGGGGCTGAGCCAACCTGCTGAGGACTATGGGTAGGAGGGCGGCTGATCCTACGAATCCAGTGCCTTCCCTCGGGGTGCCACTGGCAGGGGGGAGATGGGGCCCGCTGTGCAGTGTCGGGGTTCAGACATCTCCCGGACTTCGGACGCTCCCCTCCATCAAACGGCATGGGGGCCATACCACCAACGCCAAGCAGCCACTCAACGCCACGACGGACAAACCGGCGACAATCAAAACGGGGACAGCTGAGAGAGGCGAGAGCAAGAGTTTACCTGTGTCCAAGGAGACGTCTCAGAACGAGGTTAACAGCTTGACGCAGGACGACATGGGGTCGCAGGGCTCGGACGGTGGAGTTTACTGCCAGATCAAAGCTATTCAGACAAACGTTAAGGACACGAGCGGGAAAAGGACGGCTCGATACACAAATGGCAGTGTGGTAGCCTCCGACGTGTTGGGAGGGGTCTGCACCGAGGGCAATGACGCCAGGGAGGCGTTTCAAGAGAGGAGGAGGGTGCAGTCTCTACGAGGGGAGGGCCAACGCTCGGCCCTAAAGAAAGGGAGCGTTTGTACAACAGTGCACGCGACCCCCCCTCGACCCTGTAGAGTAATGGCGATGCCCCCGCTGCGCCTTTGTGCAACGTGTGGGAGGAGACAATCGCAAATGACGCCATGCACAGGCGCATGCCGCAGGAGGACAGGCATTCAAATAAGAGCCAGCCAGACTCTGCCCAACCCTGCACGGAAACAGTCCACAGCGGCAAACCACGTGAGGAAGGATTCTGCCATTCCAGACTCGCAGTCCAATCCCAGAAACACAGCGACGTCCTTGAGAAGCAGTCAAATCCCGCAACTGTCACACACCATCCCAAAAACACACAGCTCACATTCCAACCACACGCCGCACGTTCAAAGCGGAGGAAACGATTCAAAGCAACACAAGCGGCCCCATTCTGCAGACTTTACACTCTACAAGGACTCGGCCACTCAGACAACAGACACGTACGTCCACAGCACAGACAGCAGCGTGGGCACTGCACACACACAACCTGCGACGGAACAGCCTCCAGCAGACAAACACCAGGACGACTTGAGTAAAATCCAAGACGATGTCCACAAAAACGACACACACTCATCACACCACAGCGACTCTCAGCACAGCATCACACCAGACTCTCCTGAAGCCCCTCGATCCAAACCGGACACGCCCATCGCAGAAACCAAAAACACCCAGGAAACAACAACAACAACAACAACAACCGTGTCCCAACAACCGCCCTCAGAAGCACTCGTCCCTGGGAAACAAAACGACCGACCCCTGCCTTGCACGACTCACGTGAAAGCACAATGCAACGGTGCCCCGGCCGGGCTGCTGGGGGGCCGGGTGGGCGTCGCACCGCGTCGCCTGGAGAAGCAACTGCAGAGCGTGGAAGAAAACCTGCTGTCCAACCGGGAGAAGATCAAAGTGCTTCTCAACGTCATTCAAGACTTGGAGAAGAGCAAGGCCCTCAGCGAAGGGTGAGCAGAGGGGGGGAGTGGTGACTTATAGGAGCTAGCGGGGATTGATTGAGAGAGAAAGAGAGGGAGAATATTTACAGCAATGCCTAGCGACCATCTTTCAACCCTATGCAATAGGTTTTAAATGTCAGGCCTGTAAGGTGTTAATCTGATTTATGGGCACGCGTGTGTGTTTACCAACCTGTAGAGATGTATGCATGTGTGAGTGTGCGCTTATACGCCTACCAGCTCCTGTACATTCGATAGGTGTGGTCCCTATGGTAACAGTATCCCACAGACACATGGTATCACGCCTCCAACAATTCCATTTTCAATTCCATCCCTCCTTCCCTTTGTTCCTCTATACTTCACGTCTGTTCCACTTGGCTTTCCACATCCCCCTTCACCCACCTCTCTACCTCCACCATCACACCGCTCTTCCCTCCATTCTTACTTCTTACCTCCCACAACAACCATAAATCACTCCTCTCCTCTTCCTTTCTTTCATCCTGTCATTTTTTTGATCTCCCCAACCTCTCCCTGTTGACAACTTGTCCATCACTCTCCCTCCCTGCCAGCCACTCTCTGACATCCCGTTTTGTTCTCCCTCCCTCCACGTCTCTCTGTTCGTCGGTCCATCTCTCCCCATCTTTTCTTCATCCACTCCTTGTCCTTCCACTTCCTCATCTCCTTTTCCCAATCTCCCATCAGTTGCGCTCAGCAGTCCATAACTCTTCTCCTCACACCTCATATTTCAGCACCTCTCACCTCGTCGGCTTATTTATGCAAATCTCTACCTCCATCTCCACCTCGCCCCCCTCTCCTCTCTCCATCGCGTCACTCCCCATCCCCCCGCCTCTCATCCCTCCTCTGTCCGAGGTTGACAGATCTCTCTAATGCGGTTTTAATCCCCGTTGGCTTATATCCAAGAACGTGCCGTTGATGTTACAGAGAGGCTGAGGGACTCCGAAACTGTAAAAGGTGGTCATGCCCTAGATGTGGAAGCATTAGGGTGGATATTAATAACACATATTAAGAAATGTGTGTGTGTGCTTGTTCTGAGGAGAAGGAGGGAATGGAACAAAACGAGGGGAAACTCAAGAGACGGAAAGTAAGAGACAGAAAGCAGCACGACAAACAGAATGTGTGAGGGGACTGCATGGATCTGACGTGGTGCCAGAAGTGAAACTACTAAGTGGGGCTGCTGTGATGAAACTGTCAGCTGGATTAAACGCCACTGCCGCCGCCGTGCTTCAGCTTCCTCCGTTACGCTTTCTCCTCCAAAGCAAACACATTGTTGTCCTTGTTTTTCTTGATAAAAATGTGTGCCCCACAGTCTCCTGCCAGGCACTTTAAAGAACGTCAGCGTGAATGAGACTCGCGTTCGTCAAAGCGGTTCAGATGAGGGGCAGCCAGTGTTTTTGGCAGCGATAAATCATTTTAATTACACAACGCATCTAGCACAAACTGGCAGGGTTCATTTCATCTCAGTGTTCTCCAACATTCTGCAACTCCCTTTTGATCTCGCTGTTTGTGTAATAGTGTAATAATAAGTACAAGTGCTTTCTGTAGTGTCCGCCAATGAGTGATTATTCAAACCGGTGTCAAATGACCTGGCAAATGGACGCTTTTGTTAAAATGAACAATATCCGCCCCATTCCAAAGACGCTTCGCACCTTGAAGTGAAAAATGCAGCATTAACACGTACAAAGATAAATATCTCTCTGTGATGCTTGGCACAACCCCCAGAAAACACAGCTTGCACCTCACACACATTGTGGGAAGAACACACTGTGGTCTGCTGAGATACTGGAAGTGATGAATACCGCTGAACATCAGTGTCTTATAAAGAAAAGCCATCATTCTGACTGATAGATTGGAATCAGAATGTGCCAGTAAAATCAAAGATGCGTCACCGGGTAGCATCTTCTAACTGTTACATTGTGTTCAGTGTGAATTTCCACCTTTTCAGAGAAAGAAACCACAAGCACGTATTTGCAGTTATTATTATTCATTGTGCCTTCAAGTGCTTGCTGGAAGTTGCGACTTACCAAATTTTGCGAAGTCAAAGTTATGACTCAAAAGTGCGCTGGAGTGGTTCTGAGCCAGACAGGGAGATTGCTTTGCTGTTTCCTTTTGTTTTCTACCAAGGACAAGTTGCTTTAAGCTCACTGTAATGTATTACTTTTCATATTCGGTGGCCGTTCGTGTGCCTCGCTTCTCACAATAACGATGCCTCCTGCGTGACTTGAAGGTGTTGTTTGGTCAAACCCCATTTCAGGAGCGTGTGTGCATGAATTTTTCATTTTGTCGTTTCTGCAGTCGCAGCTCGTACAGAACCGGTCAGGACATTAACAACTGCCCCACCTGCCAGAAGACGGCCTGCATCATCTACAGGTAACTCAAACAGAACGACAACACAAACTCAACTGTGACGAACAACCCTGACAAGTACTTCTTTGATTTGTTAACGGTTTAACCAACACCTCCTCCTTTCTCCTGCAAAGCTTCAAACTGTTCAAACTAATCCTGCGCTGCTGCTCCGGCTGTTTACGCCACATTTTCCAGAATCATGCAGTGTATCTCTGTAATATCAAAAGAAAAGACTAAAAGGTGATCCCGCTAACAAATTAAATCTACATGTTAAAAAGATGCTCAACTACAGGAAAAGTTATTTATACATAAAAGGATTTTCAGTGCCAGCAAAAACAAATTAATTCCGCACCCATATGATCTGGATTTCCTGTTCGCTGTCCCATGTGTGTGTGACCTAAATAAGTAATTGCATTCTTAGATCTTCTGCGATGGGCACGGAGGAGGCGCCACAATCGGATGCAGCCTCCACCATCACAGCCTCACCGTCCACCTCTTCTTCCCACCCTTTCATTATGTAAATCATCCCCTTCTTTCTATTACTTCCACCCGAACTTTCAATGGCGCCGCTTCCCTCCGTGCGTCCTCTCATTCCATCTGCCAGTCGTCAAAGCACCCAACAGCAACCCCTTTCAACCCCCAGCGCCCCGGAGACGCTTTTCATCCTCTCCGGGGATGAAAAAGTCGACTTTTGCTATAAACGTGAATAGAGCGGCTTTGAGATTTCCTTTGAAAAATCCTCCACGCTGGGTCACAAGAGATGAAGAAACATTTTACAACCTCAAACCCCACAAACAAAGCCACATCCCAGCAGCCCTCATCTCATTTCTTTTCCATTTAACTTCCTCTTCTTCTATCATTTCATCGCGGCATCTCTTTACAAACACCCCCCCTCCCCACCACACACACACACACCCTCCTCTCTGATCCCCCTGATCTCCCCTTGAGTTTAATTAACACAGCTGGATTCTTAGACTTGTACATTGTAATGAATACCAGAGGGGGAAAAGACAGAAAGACAGACAAACATGGAAAGGCAAACACATGTGAAATATACATGTATGCACCAACGCACAAGCCCTGATTAAAATGCATCTTCACTTAGGTAAATCAAAGGTGATAAAGCAGCATAAAGCACTCGATAAGGAGAATTCTGCGTTCTGGTCTTGCATCGCTTCATCCCAAATCATTTCAATAGAGCTCAGTGACAAAATATATAGCAACATATATGCACACAGACACAAAGACACCAAGCTAGCTCCTTTTACAGTATTGAATAGGAGAGCGACGTCCCTATCTGAGTCTCAGTCAGGGTGCTGGGTGGGCATCATGCATCCTAATGATTTGTTGAGACAAAACAAAAGAAGAAGAGGAAGTTCTGATGCGGAGTGTGTGAAGACGGTTTGTCAGTCCTAATTAGTCTGTGTGATGAGACGCACGCACAAAATCAGACAGCGGATCAGAGCAGGTCCTCACAAAGAGAGTAAGAAAACACACATTTACACACACCTGCAGAATAAACTACAAGTAGAAGCTTTTCCCTCTGTTGCAAGAGAGAGAGAGAGAGGGGGGGGGGGGGGTGAGGAGGGAGGTAGAGACACAGTGGAGTAGGAAAAAAAGAAATCCTTCATCACTTGACAATATATATGTATTGTGTGTGTGTGTGAACAAATTGTGTGTGTGTGCAGTTGCAGCACTTCCCCTTTATCATTTATTCATGGCGGGCATCTTTCTCTTTCTCTTCCTCTGCGCCTACCTGAGGTTTTATTTCCTTTCCTGTTGACTCTGTCCCATCCTGGACTCCTTCTGAAGGAGCAGAGACCTCCTACTCTTCATCAAGCCTCCTTCATCCCCTCATCCTCTCTTTCCCTTTCTCTGTCTTCTCGTCTCGTTTCCCTCCTTTGACTCTCCGCAGCACGCTCTCTCTACGACCTGTTTTATTAAACATGGCCTTTCTTCACTTACCCATCCTTCCATTTCCCACAGGCGTTGCTTTCTTTCCCTTTTCACCTCACTCTGCCCTAGGCTTGTTGGGGAAGTTGCACACGGAAGATGTCAAGGGATTCATATCGGTGTATACTACGTGTGTGTGTGTGTGTGTGTGTTAGGGGTGATGCAGGGTGGCCAATCCCCTCTCCTTGTCTCATCATGTGCCTCATTAAGTCCAGATGCTGGCTGATCTGGCTCTGTGCAGCTTCACCCCTTTATTCCACCACACACACACACACACACACACACTGTTGCGTAGCCTAAAGACACTACTCCACTATGTCCTGCAGCGGTGGGCATTTCAGAGAGGATGAGAAGAAGGAGACGGAAGAGAAAGGAGGGGAGGGGGCGAGAGGAGAGGATCTCCTTTGAAGACATCAGAAGAGAGAATACGTTCCTCTTCTCTGCTTCTCCACTAAGCTCCGCCTTTTTACGGATTATTTCCTCTCCTCCTATTTTCCTCCTTTTCGTCTCCTCCCAATCCTCTCTTCTCTCCATAATGCAATCAATAGATGCATGGAGCATGCAGGTTGAATTATGTGTCTAGACTAGAACCATTCTTTTCCTTGTCTCAATCTCTTCTCTCTCTCTCTCTCTCTCTCTCTCTCTTCCCTGCCAGTGTGGAGCACGATTTCCGGCAGCAGGAGGGGCGCTTCCAAGGCGTGATGGAGGCCCTGGAGGGAGAGTACGGCTCGCTCGCATCGACCATCACCAAGCCTGTGCCGGCCCACTCCTCCTCCATGAGGCCCAGCGCCAAGGCACGTGTCAAGAAACTCAGAAAGAAGTGTTTCTGGTGGCTTTAACGTCGGACGGAGAGAGGGGGGAGCCGTTGGGGGGGTTGTCTCTTGTGATCTTACAGGTGTTCCACAACCCTTCATCATTTTCTGCCATCAGCTCGAAATATATATGACAGAGATGAAAGAGAAACAGAATGAAAGGAGGATGAAAGGAGGATTTGTGGATTGTTGAACTTTTCTCCCTCTTGTTTCCGAGAGAGAGAGAGAGAGAGAGAGAGAGAGAGAGAGAGAGAGAGAGAGAGAGAGAGAGAGAGAGAGAGACTTCAGCACTTTTCATTTCGCTTAAAGAGATGAAGCACTGGCACTTTGGCTGGCTGAGAGGATTGTTAGAAAGTTGGACGCGACACATGAGACGGATTTATGCCAGGACGGATTCGTGATGAAGGAGGGCAAACGTTTCTTCCCACATTTCAGTCAAAACTAGAGCAATAAGCACGGGAGTAAGATTCAGAGAGGATGGAGTGAATGTAGCAACACACTGGAGTCAAAGACTGATGACCCCCTGAGGTACAATGAGGACTCAGGCTCGCTCGGATGGAGATCAGGGTTTTGGAGAGCACACTGGGGACTCTACTGACAATTTATGAAGACTTTATGCTTTAAAAGGACAGATAACGTGTGAGGAAGCTCGACAAAGACAGACGGACCAAAGCTCTGTCCAGTGATTCTCTCTTTTACTTTCACATCCCAAAGGAACACGTTGTGCTCAGAGAGATCAAGGTTCGTCTGGAGGACGTTCTCACACACGCACAAACAAGCACACACCACCCACACACACGTGCACGTCTCACAGGAGTTATTATTGTTCCAAAAACCATCAGCGTCCGTGTGATTCAATTTTCAATCCGCCAGCTGTGACTTTTAGTACACACACACACACACACACACAGTAAGTTAGTTGGCAGATTATACCAAGAGTGATCGACAAAGTCTTTGCATCAACATCATCAGAAATCTGAAATTGGAAAATGTGTTTTTGTCTCAATATCAACCAACAAACACACACACACACACACACACAGTCTGACTCACACATTTCCCCCCAAAGACAATCTGTAATGTACCAATCAACCAATTCATACCCAATAATATCCTTATCCTTGCAATTTTTTTTATAGCGTGTTCAATCACAGTGTGTGTGTGAGTGTGAGTTCCCACAATGCCCTCTGTTCCCGGTCTTCCTCTCGCTGTCTCATTGCAGCTTTTTCATTGAGATGTACAATAAAAGTGTGTATTTTAAAACAAAACAACAGTATCGTCAAAAATGCTTATGTGCCGCAGGGTGAAAGTACGTATAGCGGGCAGGGGTGATGTGCATTGAACAGAGAGAGTACTTACGATGAGAGCGTGCTCGCGGCCCATCGTGATGACTGTCTCGTTGATGATCCTCAGCAGAGACACCACGATGTCCTGGATGTGTTGGAACGTTTCTCCCTGAGTGGAAAAGACAAGTAAAAGAGTTCAGACACACACACACACACACCTACAGACACGGAGCAGCTCATGTCCTATTCATGTGGCGTCCGCTCCTGTTAAGCATCGTGGCGCTTTGAGGGAAAACCTTAGAACTTTCGCCTCGACAAAACTCAGGTTCAGTCACGTTCCTTCACTCCTGTTGCCGCTCTGGCCCTGGTGTGAACTCTCCTGGATATGAAACCAAACACACAGCCAAACGCTTCAGAGGGACGATGGCAGCTACAGGGAAACACTTATAAGGACCCGGAACTTACCGGAATGTTCACTTAATGGCCCGTTGTAGGGACAATGGTTCATGACACTGTTTCCTGGTCTAATTTCTGTTCTCTGGTTTCATTTCCTCCGTCTAGTGTACCTTGACGGACTCATTGACTTATTCAATGTTGTGCGTCCCACACTGAGTCCTGGTTAGGCCATCTGCAGCTTCCACAGAGACAAAGGTCCATTTGATGTGAGAACCAAAATCTGACGCAACCAGCCAGTCAATGGTAATCTGACTCAGATGAGTGAAGCATCTGCTACAATCTCACACTGTTTTTAGTGAAGCCTGACCCAATGTGTGTGTGTGTGTGTATGTGTGTAAGCTGAACATCAAAGAGAAAATTGGCAGATGATCCAAGTGAACATGTAGGATGAGAAGTTTGAAACATTTTGTCTCAGCGTGTGTGTACATGTGTGTGTGTGTGTGTGTGTGTGTGTGTGTGTGTGTGTGTGTGTGTGTCTGTGTGTTGACATGATGGCTTGATGCGTCAGGTAGGCATGATTAAACCATATTAGACGCATCACGTCTCACACACGAGACACAGAGGCAGACATCTGCATAAGAGTGTGTGTGTTTCCTGCTTGTTATTTCCATCCACATTGCTCGCGTCAAAGTCATATGCTACCTAAGAAAACCTTGTGTCTTTCTCTCGCTCTCACACACACACACACACACACACACACACAGTAACACACACTTTGCTTGAGGCTCAGCTGTTGATTCTAAATAAGACTTAATCTGTTTGGCACACTTGAAGGTATTTTGGTCTCCCAGAGAGACTTTGTCAGTCAGGAGGTGCGACATAACGCACTGCCTCACACACACTAGCAAACACACAGACACACACACACAAGTGGCAGTCTCATTTATTAGAAAGTGTATCAAGACACCCCTAAAAAAGACAAATAGAAGAGAAAGGAAGAAAGGAAAAAGGTCTGCGAGCAATGTTTTGTCTGCGAGTTGCTCATAAATTCCACACAAGCTCTCCGGCAGAAGGGAGCATCTGCCTGTCGCACCGCCTGTCGCACCGCCCGTACCTTCTGTTCCTGTCTGGGGCACGAAGACGTGAAAACTTAATCAGGTTTCCCTCCAAAACCCCCCAAAGGCCACTTCACTGCCACAGAGAGAAAACAGAGGAGTAAACAGAGAGGTAGAGCGAGCCAGACCTCCTCTCCCATCAGCCCTTCCTCCTCTCTGTCCGTCGTGTGTGTGCTTTTAAAACCTCTCCTCTCATTTTCAACCAGACTCACGCAATGGAATCTTATCATAGTCACATTTCCTCTCTCTTCCTGTCGGCCGGCTCCTCCCAATTAACAAGTAACGGTGTGAAAAACATTGAATACCTGCTCGCTCATCTGACAATCAGTGGGATGTCGGCAAATTGCAGGAGCGATTAAGAAGCCCTCAGCTGGATGCTGATGATGTATTTGAGTATTAAAGGAATTTAGCTCAAGCAAAGAAGGACGGATTTGGTTTCCCCTGAGTCAAAAGCAAGGCGCATGAAATTCAAATCGATTGCATTCTCACCGGTCAAGGCTGGTTTCTTTACCCATGTGGATGAGTGAAGGTGAAACCGCTCAGGGCGATTTACGCTTTGCTGCTTTGTAGACGCGGCCCAGGCTGGAGTTCACGCTATGATGCTGAAAAATCTAATGAATAAAGGAAACGTTTTCAACTTTATCTGGCCCCGCCCCCCCCCCCCCCCCCCCCTTGCAGTTTCCTGAAAAATCAATGCGAATGTTGTGTAGTCTGAGTGATTGCAGCTTGAATCGGTCCAGTATCGGCGCTCGTATCGATTGGTTGCACCACCAAAGCCAGCAGCGTCCAAATAAGAGAGAACAAGTCTGCGTCCCCCCATATCAGATCTATTTATTCATTTCAGAGGAGGGAAATCTTTGCCATCCATTTTTTGCCACTTGTCACAAATATTCCTTCCTATTTTTTGGCCGTGTAAACATTGTTAAGTTCCAAACCGGGGCATAAATCGCTGTGTAATTACTCCCGACAGCTTGTGAGGCCAAATGAAAGCGTGCGGCGTCCAAACAAATTAGGCAATAATTATTTTTCAGCGCAGTCACAGGCTCATTTCTACCCAAGCTGAATATTAATATCATGTTTGGATGCTTTCTAAAATATTTGGACGTACTTCAGGGAACTTGTCATCTAAAGAAAAAATTGATTAATAATGTATTTATGCTGGCCTAATCGCGCACATGAGGAACACTTGGAAGACAATGATTTGAATAATAACGGGATTGATCATATATGGCTCACAGCCAAAAGGCCCACAGGAAATTAAGTTTCCTCTCCACTGCCTGAAGCGCTAATAAAACACATTTGCTGGATGCTGGCATTTTGTTGGCACTATTCTGCACGTGGCCCATTAACAAGTAATCCTTAAATGCTACCAGCACAGATGAATACTTAAACCTTTCTGTCGTATTACACCATCGAAAAAAAACACAATCCTAATTTTGTCTTTTGCGACGGACGTGAGATGTTCTGAATTGTGTCCCGTTGCGTTGCAGAACAAATCCTGGCAGCTCTGCAGCAGCTTCACCCAGATAATAAAGGTAAAGCAATTTAGAGTAACAAGGCGGGGAGCAGGCTTGTGACTTAAGGTTGTCAGTTTGATTCTTAAATTACAGAAGAAGTCTGAGTGTTTCTGCTTTTGTGAGCGTGGCCCAGTCATTGCAAACAAGTGACGAGAGAGGGTCTGGATATTTTCTGGATGTCTCACCACATTGTCCCTGCTGAGGACCTCCAAGATGTTGTTGAGCAGCTCCAGACTGTTCCTCCTCTCGTCGTAAGGGCCGTCTGCCATTTTGGCCAGCGCGCCACCCAGCTCACGCAGCATCATGGGCAGCAAGATGTCGCGGCATTCTGAAATGTGAGGACAAACAAACAGGCATAAATTTAGTTTATTTATCTACTTAAGGCAGCGACGTAAAACATCAGAGCTCCTTAATGGGTTTAAAGTGTCATACCAGCTGTCACAAGAACCAAGATTGACTTTAATAAGATTTTGCGCTGAAATTTACTTCAGAGAGCTAAACTTGCACTCTTAAATCAGCTCACACACACACACACGCACACACGCACACTGAGTGAATAAGTAAATAATGATGCCAGTTCACCCTGAAGAGGAATCCTAAGCTCAGGCTGCAGACGGAGTGTTATCAATCAACTCTATTTACAGTTCCCTGCCATATCTGCGTCTGTCAGCCCGACCGTCAACACATCCATCACCATCACCAACCCTCCGCCCAGCTTCACTTTTCAATTTGGTAAAAAATAAAAGATTTTAAATACAATAATAGAATGATGCTGTACGTAAACATATAGACATGCATACCATCAATGTATGTGTTACTATATACTGTATATACGATATGTCTGGGTGCAAATCCTCATGTAAACTGAGGAAATATATCAATTTGGTAGTAATTTGACAGTAAAATAGTTACATACAAGTGGAAGGACACTGATATGGGTTGGATAGAAAAGTTCAGTTCCCCACAAGACTGACAACTGTTGACTGAGCCATCTAGCCTGTTCCAAGGCCATCAGAGCTGTACAACACTGCATGAAAAGCTAAACATTGATGGATTTATTGATCTGGGATGAAAGAAAAAGTGACAATCAAGATTAATTTACAAGCAGCAGTCTCAGTTTTGCACATTGACCACGTTGGTTTGCTCATGAAGTTGAAAAAGGTCAGAAATAATTTCTTGGTAGCAAATGAATTTGCAACAAATGATGGTCTGTACTCACCTTCTACCTTGACCTCTACCAAGTGTCTCTCCCTTCTCTCTCCCCCGCCCACACACACACAACCTCTTTGTAGCCGCAGGTAGTCGGAGCCCATTAAAAGCTCATTTAGGCAAACGCTCGTTACTTACATTATTAACTGAGCCTGAGCCTGTAGGCCTGCAGAGACCCCCCCCCTTTCCTCCCCTTCATCAAAATATTCACTCTATCAGGCGAAACTTGTGGGGATGGAGGGCCTGAAAGAGAGAAGCATGAGTCACAAGGCCCCCCCCTCAATGACACAGAGGAAAGAGACAGAGGAAACTATAGAGGAGGAGAAGGAGGAGGAGAGGATAACAGAAAGTAAGAGTCTTAACGCCGGGTCATTAAAATCCAGTAAGAGAGCCACAATCCAATAATAAAACTTAAATGGATTGGGGGGAATAATAGGCAAACAGTTTTAATCAATGTTGATTCTTCTTGCAAACAATTGGCTCTGAGCTTTGGGAGAGCGAGGGTTCCTCTTCATCCCCTAATGTCTTGTAGCTCTAATAAATCTGTTTAATGCCTCAAAACACAAACAATAGATAATAATTGTTTTGATGTGGGCACTATTGTCTGTGTAAGTGTGGGAATTAACCCAATTACCTCCCAGGACTTGGCTGATCTATCATATCTTTAATCCTAAAGTTACACGGTTACGCTTTATTCCTGTTGACCTTCCTGATATTTCTTGGCACAAAATGAGAGAAAATGAAATAAAAAGCAGGTTGTAGTGTTTTCAAGGAAAAAAAAAAGGGTTTCTGCTGCCAGGATTTACAAGAGTAATACTTTTTACGTCCTGGCGTTGTCAGTGCTTATAGCAGCAACTTAACGTCTCTGTTCCCACAATGCATCAGTACGGAGCTTTAGTGCTGCAGCAGGGAACGCCGCAGTACCTGCTGGTCATTCATACGTGGCCCAATGCCATACAATCACAAAAGCAGCATGAGGGAAACCTCGACGCTAAGGTCCCGTGAACAACTACATACACACCGGGGACCATGATGTCATTGATCTGGACCGCCGTCTGTGAACAGGTTAGAAGTCGTTGCTAGCCGCGTTTGCTCCGATTGGTTTAAGATTTAATCGCAAGGAAAACTCCCGTCACGCGCTCTTTGAATTCGGCCTCGGCTCTCAACACCCTTAGAGATTAAACTTCACGAGCATGACCGGGAGCAGCCATCTGTCAGGAAGTGTGCTTTTCCTTTTCCCATTTTATAGGTTCGCCCTCCCTTCACACACCACACCCCTGGAGCTCCAGAATAAACACCAGAGCCCGCAAAGATGCAATGCAGCAGGTAAAGCTTTGTAGCTCTCCAGGCAGCGGCCCGGAACGGTGCTCTAAAAAGGCATTTCTTGATGTCTATGCCGTCCTGGAATAACATCAAGAATATTAAAATCTCACAAGTGCCTCCTTTCTCCCTGACTTCTTTGAACTCTTCTGTGCTGCTACGGGGGTTTCATGAACATCGTCTATAATAGCAAATGCAGATCTCGGGTCTAGGTCGCTGTTTTGAAGGGTACTTTAAGTGACGGTGTTATCAAAGTGACCGACCCCTCTGTGAAGAAGAACATGATGTACTTTTAAAAGGACGTGTTCATATGGAACACGTATGCAGAAATGAAGTGGTACTGTTAGACACGCCTGAGTTCACTGATTTAACAGGTTGATCAAAGTTAGACACACAATGACTCTCAAGGGCTTGTAGGAACAGAAAATTGTCCTTATTTGAGAAAAGGAGAAAATCAATTGATGTTTAAGATAAAGTATATTGCCAATTATTTGCACCACAGTGAGATAGGTGCCGGAGTGTGTGGACCAAAACAAATGCTGCCCTTCACTGTAGTGAGTGTCAGCTGATGCCCGTCTTCGATTGTTCCGTTTAACTTAGATGCCCATCTTGTTTGGCGACACGTTCCTCGTCCTGGTGTCTCATTATAACGCTGCTGCAGAAGTTAGCCCTCATTTTGCACAAGCAGGTTCAGCCTTGTTTTAAAAGCAACAAATTGAACATTAGAGCAGCAGTAAAACCTTGGAAGTACCGAAAAGCTTCACCGGCTCCCCTTGATGAGGTGCAATTTACTGGTTCCGTGCTGTAAGCGTTGTTTATTATCCCCTGAGTGCGTAACGTAACAGTGCTACGCTCGTATTTGCTGTAGATCTGCCAGGATTTGAGCTTTTGCAGACAGAACTTCCTCTCAGGCGGAATACAAATCCCCCATCTCTCACCCACGTTGACCCAGTCTGAGCCCAATCATGGCTCTAATCCTGACCTCAAACTATTTGAGCCCCAGTCTGTGTGTTGGAGCTTTGCTCTGCTTTGCTGTTGCTGCTTGGCACCAGCACAGCAACATACCTGCTCTCCCATCTCTCTCTGTGCTGAAGCCCACAGTGCAACAATGCAGTCAGTCAGCTCAGCCGTGCAATGGAACAGAAAGCCTCACCAACAGGCACAAATGGAAATCAAGGTCTCCAGGCAAACAGAAAGATGCATTTTTCCTTTTTTTACGCTTTTTCTCATCTCACACTCTGTATATTCACAATGGGCCACACACACACACACACACACACACACACACACACACACACACACACACACACACACACACACACACACACACACACACACACACACACACAATGGATTCGGCGTATGAACCTACACATCTTCAAATATTCATTTATATTCTATTTCAAATGTCTGTTCACTCCAGTTGTCAATCACAGCATTAATATTGGAGTGTGTGTGTGCATGTGGGTGTGTGCGTGTGTGTGTGCGTGTAGTCCACTGTCCTTTTTGGTGGCTTTTGCTTCTGTTTGACTTGCAAGAGCAGGACTGCGTGCAAGGCTTTCTGAGTGCTGTGCTGAGTTAAGTGCACAACTCACACAACACAAAAAAAAATACAGAATACACACCTGCCTGTGCTGGCAGATGACCACACACACGGAGAGAGAGGGAGGCGGCCATCTCGCCAATTTTTCACGTCATCGTTCTATTCCTCATTTGACAGCCAAACACAATAAACTACAGCATATGATAATCAGATGCAGACCGCTGTTATGAAGACGCAGCTAAATCACAGGTGCCCGTCCCCTCGCTCGCTCGCTCTCTGCCTCTCTCTCCATCCCTCTCCGCCCTCATCCCTCTTTCTCGTTGGGAGGTAGAGAGAAAAGTGATAATGAGGACATTTGGAGGCACATTGACAAGTAAATCTACGGCGTTGAGAGGAGTCTGGGATCGGGCCAAACGCTGCCCTGCTTGTTGATGCTAAACGTCTTCCTCAGCAGGTTTCCATTCCCCGTGCTGCTGTCATTCCCTCTCTCTCTCCCCCTCTCTCCTTCTCCATCCTTATTTTGCCCACCTCCTCCCTCCCTCCATCCATCCACATGTAAATTCTGAAGTCGCAGCGTCTCGTTCTGTATTCCGCTCGCACCCTCGCCTTGCCTTTATCCACAATTGCCGAACACAAAATGTGGAGAACAAATGTTTTGTAATAAACGTGCGATTTCGTGCAATACAAGATGGGTTATAGATGATTGTGTGCACTGGAGAGCGGTGGTGATGTTAAGCAGCCGAAATAATGCACATAAGTGATCATTCAAGGTGTGAAGATGAAAACAAACAAGTAGCAAATACTTACAACCCCCAACAGAGGATTGAGCTGAGAATGAGGTTGTTGTTTCTCTGTATAAACAGCAGTAGATCCTGAATTTCAAGCAGCCTGCAAATCATTTCTCTCTTCTTCTTTTCACTTCTCACTCACTGTGACTCATCCACTAATTAGGCCCCCCCTCCGTCCCCTTCTTTCTCCTCTGTCCTGTCCCCTGACTGACTGTTAAATTGATCGACCCATTAGACTGTTGGTGGCAGTTGTTGTAACGGCATTTTGATCAATTCGGCCGGTGCAGATCAATGGTAAATGAGCGCCTGTGGTAAAACATCTCATTGGCTTTGACTGATGTGCAGGAGTCTCCTCTTCTAACAGTGGAGTCATACATCATGGAGGCCCGCTGGCTTTGGTTAAAGCAAACATAAATCTGATCTGCCTCGGTTTCACACACAGCCAGTCCCTTTCTTTATGTATTTATAATCACATCCATGTTGTCGCTGGTGTACAGGAGCGTTCCCACAGAGAGTCGTTGCTCTTTGAACAGAAGCTGCCAGAGGCCCTAGTGAGGCTCAGCTCCTCTCCCAAGCTGCTGACAGCACCACGCTGGTCAGATGAATCCAGGTCCGTGTCTACAACCAAATGAATTGACGGGTGAGGTTGAGTAGAGACTGACCGACGTGTCCCCACACACACTGTCTCTGTCTGCATGCTGCTTGATCTTGATTACACACAGACACACAAGGATGGAACAGAATGTAAATGAGTTGGAGGGGGCGAGAAGGAAGCATTCCCCAAGATGATTGAACTCCATTCACTCTGTTCCATTAGTCTCATCCAGCCATCCATTTTTCCTGAATGACAGCAACCTCTCTCTCTCTCTCTCTCTCTCTCTCTCTCTCTCTCCCTCTCCCTCTCTCTCTCTGTCCTACAAACACACCTGACGATTTGCATTCATAACTCAGGTGTAGCAGGCATCTGATCACACTTTGCAACTCTCTTATGCAATAAAACCAAAAAATGTAAAGCATCCATATGTCACTTAATGGAGCATAAAAATAAAATGATGTAAGACGCTGCAATAAAGAGTGTGTTTGTATACCATATCTGTATTCTGCTCCGGTAAGGATTTCTATTAACTGGGCCTTACTGACCCGAAGGAATATGGTTTTGAGAGGAATGATGAATTTCAGAAACAACATCAGGGCTGAAACAGATGCATTGCTGAGAATTTGCAGACAATCGATGAAACACTGGAATGTAGTCGATACTACCAAACGTGCAGGGACGGTACATGCCCACACACACACACACGCTGACATACATACAGCAGTCGAGCCAGCAGCTTTGAGGAAAGTCATGAGGACATACATGCAGGCCTGTTGCCATATTCCCACTGCTGGAAAAACACTTTTCTCCTCTGGTTTCAAAGGGGGGGATTTACTTTAAGTGAGATATTAACACTAATCTCACTTTAGTCCCTACGGTCAATTAAGAAGTTAAATCTGGACTCGTAGCTGGATCCTGCCTGGTGACGCGGTAATAGAGTTGTCATTCCAATAGCGAGCGCTCTCACAGGCCAGATGTACCTCGGTCGCCATTTTAACAGCCTCGGCGACGTGGAGCTAATGTGGATTGGTGCAGAGCGAGAGGACGTCTGCCATCACTCAGCGCTGATTAATTCCCGACGATAATAACGACACAGTGCATCATTCATCCATATTCATTAAGCGCTGACATGCATCTGTTAAGCTGTCGGTGCTGTGGGAAATACAGGCGCCGGTATGAATGACGGCAACAAATATGGAACAATATGCTGCAATACGCCATACAATAAACTCACAAATACTTTAATTCTACTTTCACTTGATTTCAATATAATGTGACATGAGAAACATTGCTTAAGTTCCTTAATTTGCTGCTGACGTTAAGGGTTCTGGCAGAGAAGCAGAGCGTCTGTGGCTTGAATCTGGGACTGGGACCAGTTTTGGGTCACGGATGGACAAACAAAATGGCAGACTGGTCCTGACGTCCCTGCGCTCTTTGCTCTGGCTGACCTGACGTTCTGTTTGTCTTCTCATTAGTGCTGAAGCTCTCAGTGTGGGACAGCGGCGTCCCGACAGCACTCTAATTTGACTAAATTGAGCTGAGACGCGCCTCGGAAATTTAATTTGTTCTCAAAACCAGATTAACCCATATGACAGGATGCATGTGTGTGTCAGTGTGTGTGTGTGTATGTGTGTGTGTGTATACACCGTGTGCTCGCCAAGACCCTTAATCCCACGAGCATATGCTAGTGAAAATGGGAGGACTGTTTTTTTGAGAGAGAAGAATATCTTACATCCCTTCAAGCATCGTGTTGCTGCTTCAACTGTTGCATATGGATTCCAGATTGCATTAATATTGACCTCCAGCAGGGCAGAGTTGAGTTTCGTGCTCATGAAACTCATGATGATGATGGCGGCGGTGGCAGCAGCAGAGCAGTGCAGATGGCCTTTACTGTGGACACAATTCAACCCCTTTCCTGTGGGGATTACGCAGCATTCCCGGGCTGGAGGGGGAATGGAACCCTCCCAGCGTGTTCTGGGTCCAGACCCTGGGCTCTCCTCCCAATCGCTGCTCTCTCAGAAAAAACCTCCCCAAGGACACTTTCCAAAATCTACTTACACTCATAAAACTGTCTGGATTGATTTGATGAGTTGGATGACGCTCCCCTGGCTGCTAATGGACACCCAGTTAGTCATAAAAGTTTGAATTTATGAGGTCTTTTCTCACATCGGTAAGCCCCAAACACACACACACACACACACACACACACACTCCATCACCTGTAATCCCCCACACTGTCAGTGGCTTGACACTTGTCCCAGGAGAGCGAGCCGGTCAGATAGATACTCAGACAGGCAGGTAAGAGATATGAAATATTTATCACAGTGCCGTGATCGGACACCGGGGGCCATTAGCTGTTATAAATATATAATTTAACTCCGCGGCATTTTTTCTGCCTTTCTGGACAGGAACGGCGGCCGCGGCGCACAGGGCCCCCGACGATTAAATGCATCTCAATTAGACGGAGTGTCAGACCTCGTTTGGGCGGGCGGGAAGGGAGATGGAGCGCACGGACGAATAAATAAATAGGACACAGAGGGGGAGAGGATGGAGAGAGGAGATAGGAGACGAGAGGGGGAGACCGGAGGGGGGCAGGGCTACGTGTTGCTGCTGACGGTGCTGGTCAGCAACAGCAGATAGATCGAGTGTGAGGAGCTTTTAAACTTTAATCACTTAGTATGTGAGTATTAAGAAGCAAAAGGAGGCCGATCTTTCTCCCTCTCCCTCTCTCCCGCTGTCCCCATTACACTCTGTTCTCTCCCAAACCCACCTTCCACCTGTCCGCTCGTCCTTCTCCTTATCCATCTCAAATCCCTCGCTCCCTCTTTCTTTCGGCCTGACTTCGTCTTTCCTCCATTCTTCCACCATCCATCTCTCCCCTCTCTCCCTCCCTCCCTCCCTCCCTCCACCAGTCCCTCCCCACACTAATCACTGTGTCATCGCTCTCTCTCTTCCCCTCTCTATTTTCATCCTCCCCCATCTTCTTCCTCGTCTGGCCCCTCTTGTCCGTCTCACCCCCTCGGCTTCATCTTCATCTCCCCCTCTCTTTCACACCAATGCCTCCATCTTACTAGATTTTCATTTTGGGATTTGAATCATTCCATTGCACAGTGACACATTCACCATTTTAAAATGTCAACCGTACACACTGAAGTGAATGCAAATTGCTTTATTGATCATGACTCACAGTAAAAGTCACTTTAGGACGATGCATTCAAAGTGGCCCGGTGACATTTTTCACAAATTGTCTGATAAAAATCTGGAGCTTCCTCGCTGAAACAGATATGTAGCATTTTGTCATTCCTCTGCGTATTCTCCCCTTCCTGCTCTTTTTCACCTCATCATCCCTCCCGTTCACATCTCCTCCTCTCCCTCTCTCCTTCCTCTCCCGGTGACAGAGAGTCTTGAACGCGTTGACAGCTTGCCAGAGGGGCGAGCCTGCTGTCTCAGCCCCGGGGGAATCGATCACGCCAGACGGGGATCGATTCTATAAAAAAAAAGGGGCCGAATGCCTGGACCGACTATACTGACTGATGAGTGGACGCGTCGCTACAGAGAGCAACAAAGAGGATCATCAACAATCATCAACAGCGATACACACTGTTGAACAAATCTACAAGTCACACATGCAAACACAAGTGATTTTTAGGCAAATGGGGTTCCACTGGAGTGTGTGTGTGTCTGTCTGGGTGTCCAGCTTACATGTTTACATCTCATCGTCCGTCTCCTGTCTCAAACCAAACCTTGGTGCTATCAGTCACGCTCAAATGTCCCCTCAGTCTCTCAGTGGAGAGCTTCAGACCGGCCCCTGGCTGAGCTTAACCCACTCCATCTATCACAGCGTTTGTCCTCTGCACGGGCAAACCACCACTTAGCAGCCCACTACAAGCTAATTAGACAGCCATAATAGGTAGGAGGGTGCGGGGGGAAGAGGGGATGGGGAGGACTGACATTTAGTACACTTAAAGGCAAAGTCAAGTTTTCCAGGGCAAATCTACCCAATTTAGCAGAAATCATTTCAAATTAGAAGCAGCGGCGTGAATCCGTGTCAAACATGAAGCGATCGGACCTGCTCACGTTTACCGCCGACAGCCATCCGAGGCCTGAAAGGCATCAGAAACCGGGTCGAAACCGGCAAATCCTCTCTCTGATTACCAGCGCTGACATATTATAAGAGCCTCATACCTGTTTTTGGTGATAAGAGATAAAAAGGGAGTGGAGGAAAAGGGGCACCAACACAGGAAGAAGATCAATAGCCACTTGTGCTGATTGTAATAAGATGATATCTGACTGAGCTCCATTATGCTGATTGTAATGTCACGGGTGCCACGGCGAGACCCAGCGTCCATATTCATCCCTTAAAGCTACAGTAGCTTTGCTTTATTATCATCTGGACTCATTTACTGCACGCTGGAGTGATAACGGTGTGATCAGCCATCCTCCATTTGGCTGATCCCTCTAGCCAAAGTGCTTCGGTGGGATTGCGTCAGCGGGAAATGGACGGCGTGACCTTTGCGATGTAAGTGCAACACTCAAACACACATTTAAGCAGACTGCGTAAAGGATAACGCCTTCAGAGCAAAGAACGCTGTCGTTTTAATCCCTTAAGCGAGACGCAGCTATTTCACACAGAATGGGTCTGACTTGGTCCTTCTCCCACACACACACACACACACACACACACACACACACAGTCCTCCATAGAGACGTGTACACACCTTGTCTCTGGAAGAGCTGGCTGCTCACTATTTCAGTCATGGAGCCCACCTTCTGTTTTTGCAGTTTCTCTGGAGGGATGCAGGAATAAAAGTCATGGAGCAACTGACTGTAAAAAGAGAGAGAGAGAGAAAGAGAAAGAGACAGAGAGAGAGAGAGAGAGAGAGAGAGAGAGAGAGACAAATAAATAAATCTAGCCTTAATTAAAAAGATATCTCATTCAAGCATTCAACCAGGTGTGTGTGGCAATGGGCATAAGAAGATCTGTGTGTGTGTCTGTTTGTGTGTGTGTGTGTCTCATGAAAACAAATGAGCCCAAAGCTTAAACACGCTTTAATGAAGACACAAGTTTGATTCATCTCTCTCCCCAAATTCAATTTTGCCATAATTAAACGGGCTGCTCGCTCGCCCTGACACCATTTAAAAAGAGATTGAACGCTCTGAGCGTCGGTGAAACCCTCCGTTTGTGTTTTCCCGTTCCTCCCTCGCTTTGTCTCCGTCTGCTTGAATTACGCCGCGCAGGCCCGACACCTCGCTTTCGCTAATTTTCAGGCGGCGGCGCCTCTGCTCCCAGACTAATATGATAACGACACGCTTTGTCTCGACACGTGACCCAGAACACGCCGAGACAAAGCAGATCCCACTTAATCATTACCACCAAATCTAATTAACACTTAAGATGTCGGCCTGGACCCTACGGACCAGCAGAGGACACGAGGAGCAAAGGGACGCGGGCGCGGCTGACGAGCCCGGGCGTGTGCGGCTCAGACTGGCTGCACTCTGATGGCCGCCTCCCACAGGGGGGACTGTGAGTCATGTGGCTTGTTTTAGGAAACAGCACCTGAGGCAATCCTGATCAGGCCTGCACCAGTGACCCCGTGAAGGTGTGTGAGTGTGTGTGTGTGTGTGTGTGTGTGTGTGTGTTTGATTCTGCCGCAAGATTAAAGAGAGACAGAAAGTACGTGTGCTGATTTTGAATCCAATTTCTCCTCACCTCTGTGTGTGTGCGTGTGTGTGTGTGTGTGTGTGTGTGTGTGTGTGTGTGTGTGTGTGTGGCAGGTGTTACAGGTAGCACCTTTGTGATGTCGCCCTGACGCCTCAAACACTCATGAGACCGAATTGGCAGATGCGAATAACACAAACGCCAACACACACACACACCATGACCCGGGCCTATGTCGGGCGAGGAGGATGATGATAAAAATGTTTGAAAGTGAACCTGGCAAATACAAATGAACAACTTCAACAGAGGAAGTACTGAGGTCATCCCGGCGTAAAGGATCTATGTTTGTGGAACTGCTGAAGGACAAATAAAGACCCGGCAGCTCCATTTACACACACCGAGGTCATTTCCTGAGCTAAACTCTATATTGTAAGTTAGATTGGGGGTCACTGAGAGGTTAAATAAGCAATTCCGAGTAATCGCGTCATTTGGCTTCTTAAGGGTGGAGGTTGTGTCTGACGCCTGCGTGGAGGCGGTCTGAGAAATTGTCAATTCAACTCAAGGAGCTGCAGAAGAGTAGGGGGGGTCACAGTGTGTGTGTGTGTGTGTGTGTGTGTGTGTATATGTATGTACGTGTCGAATTGATGAGATTTTTATCTCCTGGTAAAGAGTGTGTGTGTGAGCTGAGATGGGATGCGTGGGAGAGCAGGGGGGAGGTCACTGAACAAAGCACCGTGAAGAAGCTGAACGCTCCTGTATCGCCTCCTCATCATCAGCAGAGCAAGATAAGTGTGTGTTTGTGTGTGTGTGTGTTTGTGTGTGTGTGAGGTCATTAAGTACCAGCATCTCAGAGCTGCACTACACAGGCAAAGTATTAGTTTAATATCATCCATTATTAGATATTTGTACATATGTGTGTAGAATTGTGTGATGACTGAAGCCTGTGTGTGTGTATGTGTGCATATGTGTGTGTGTGTGTGTATGAAGGGTCAGCTCACCTGAGTAGTTTGCCATCAAATACTTTCTCAACATCGTGCAGGACTGTGGGGAGATACTTCAGAGCAGCAACCTGATAAAACACACACACACACACACACACACACACACACACACACACACACACACACACAGAAATAACTCTAAATTACTGTCCTGCACTCTTTGGGAAGGCACTGGTGAACAGAAGGTGACTTTCTCATCAAACAGCCTCTAATCCCAAGCGAGAGGACGTCTCTTTTGTGTGTCTGCCTCGCTGTCAGAGTCCATTTGTTGCGTGTGTCTCAACATGTAAGCAGCAGAATACAGATGGAGAATGGAACCAGAGGAGGAAGAGTCAGAGCAGATTCACAGAGGGGTGAGGGGGTGGGGGGGTCAAAGGTGAGTGGGCGTGGTTACCCGCAGCAGCAGAGTGGTGGTGTAGTCGGTTTTCATCAGGTTGTTGATGGACTCAAACAGCCTCTTCAGCGAGTCCTCAAAGTCCTCCTGCTCCTTCCCTTCGTACAGCCTGTAGGAAAGGAGACAAGGGAGTCGATGTAAGAGGAGGAAGCACAAGACGGCGAAAACAAGCGTCGTTATTTGGGCCTTTGGCTCCATATCAGAGCTCAGGGCCGTAACCAACCACCTTTATCGCCATGACAAAGTCTCCTCTGTTCCTTCTAACGTGACTGTGACAGACGTGTAACCACTCTACTCAGACTTTCACTGTTCTGAAGTCGTTCCTGCTGTTGAAACCTGATTGCCGGTTGCTTTTGATGGCTCGCTTTTACCTTTGATTTGCTGGAGGCAGCTGTGTTGTTGTGTCACATCTCAGCCTAATCTGTCAACAAGTCAAGTTGCTTGTAGAAGGAAATGCGTGTGTGTTTGTGTGTGTGTGTAGACAGCGGTGGCAGCAGTTCTTTCTGTCTGCTTCCAATATGGAGGAAAATTCCTACAATATCAAGGTGCTGGTGTGACCTTTAACCTCATGTCCAATGTTTGACTCCACTCACAGAACTAAAGTAGCACAAATCAAAGCTCTGCACTCTGTCAGCGCAGTATTACCAAGAGGTAAAACCAAACAATTATATCTTGGGCGAGAGGTATCCTTGTTGCTGCTAGTTACATCACACACACACGCACACACTGTCATATCCCTCCATCCTTCTTTCCGTCACTTTCCGTCTCTCCCTCCATCCTCTTTATCCTCCCCCGTCTCCTCTCTGTGTGTCACTGCATAGTTATGGGTGCTGGGGGCAGGGGTGGATGGGGCTGTGGTGTGTGTGTGTGTGTATGTGTGTGTGTGGGGAGGGATTAGGCTGAAACACAGGGGTATTATCACAGGGCTCTTTGCAGCAGAGCGCAGTTATGATTACAGACGCATTGTCCTGCTTAATCCACCAGCACTTTCTCTCTCTCTATCTATCTCTCTCCCTCTCTCTGTGCGTGTGTGTGCGTGTGCCTAGATGTGTGAGGGTCAACGTTGGACATCACTCTCACTATGTCCCCCATGTCGTGCAGTACAGTATATTACA